>NC_067409.1:93156592-93459092 GCF_009764475.1 Pristis pectinata | reverse complement strand
GGCTACTAACCATATATCTCTGGGAGCAATTCATTTGTGCAGAAGTCTTGGAATCAAGACAAGTTCCTCCAGCATGTCATACTACACACTCTAGACTTTAGCAACTTTAAAGAACTTCAGAAAGCACCAGAGGCATTTAGAATCCTAGAAACACCACATCACCATAAATCAGCAAAAACTGATGATCCCTTTAAAGCATGTTGGTGACGGAGGAGGAAGTGAATGGGTGATGTGCATTTCCTGCAGCTGGAAGTGTTCTCCAGATTGAAGTTATGAAAGGAAATTAGCTCAAGTGTTGGGCGTCAAACTGGCAACACTGGTTTGAAACCAGCATTGTATGCTGATTGACCTCTTGATCCGCCTGCATTGCAGACTTCTGCCACCCATTACTTGTGCACACACTCATAAACTTGCCAAGATGGCACAACCCACATCACAAGTAATGGCACACATTATACAACATTTTATATCAGATCCGGCACCTGCAGCACCTCAGAGCTGAATTTTGCTAGGGTATTTCAATACAATTTTGATAAAATGACAACTCCTTAAACCTTTTGTCAGTGTTTGCTATTTAGTTCTCTCCTCCCAGAAAGCCTTTACGATGTTACCTTCCAAAAATCTAAGCATGTAAAGTTTCTGATTAAAATAAAATTACACAATCCTTCTATTACCTTAACCATGTGAAAAGATCAGGGACTGGTTCTTTGTTTTATTGGCCTGAAAGAAACGTAAAGATTACCTCAGGCCAGCACCAAGGTAACAAACATAAGAAAACTTTTTTTTGTGAAAAAGCATGAGGAAGCTCCTCACAAAACGTAAGAGTGTTAAGCACATCTGGTTGTTCTATTCTGTTTATTGCTGCACCTGCTATTACTGCACCCCGTTACTCTCTCTGTATTGCTGCACCCCATTACTTTCTCTCCATTACTACACCCCCCAAGAGTCACAAGAACACGAGAAAGTAGGAGCAGGAGTAGGCACCATTCCCCTCAAACCTGCCCCGCTTTCAGTATGATCACGGTTGATCTATGCTGGCCTCAATTCCTCTTCTCTGCCAGTTCCCCATAACCCTCAATTCCTCAATTTTTCAAATATCTATCTATCTCGACCTTACATATATCTAATGATCTGGCCTTCACCACCCTCTGAGAGAAGATATCCTCTGAGAGAAGATATTTTTCTGCAAACATCAGTTTTGGATGACCAATCCTTCATTTTATAGTTATATCCCTTTGTTCATATCTCTCCAACTAGTGAAAATTTCTCAACATCTACTGTGTCAAGCCCCCTTAGGATCTTATATTTGAATAAGGTCATCCCTCATTCTTCTAAATTCCAAGGAAAACAGACTCCAAACTGTCTAGCCTCTCTTGATAGACAATCTTTTCATCTCAGGAATTAACCTGGTGAATCTCCTTTGGACTGCCTCCAATGTTACTAGATCCTTTTTTGGGCAAGGGGACCAAAACTGTGCACAGTATTCCAGGTGTGGCCTCATCAACACCCTGTACAACTTTAACAAAACCCCCCTATTCTTAAACTTCAACCCCTTTGCAATAAAGGCCAACACATTGTTTGCCTTTCTGACTACTTGTCGGACCTGCTTGCTTTGTTTACATGCACATGAACTCTTAGATCCCTCTGAACTTCACTCAGCTGCAATTTCTCTTCATTTAGATGATAAATTTGCATTTAACAAAGTGCATTACCTCACACATCTCCACATTAAACTCTATTGGCCAGGTTTTTTGCAAAATTGCTCAACCTGTCTATATCCTGTGGCAGAATCACAATGTTCTTATCACAACATGCCCTTCCACCTATTTTTTGTATCATCAGCAAACTTGGACTCTCCCTCCGTTGCTACATTCTCCTGCAAGTTACCTTTACTTCAGGAATTGACTTCAGGAAAGGGGGCAGTGTACATACACCTGTCTACATCAATGGTGCTGAGGTCGAGAGGGTTGAGAGCTTCAAGTTCCTGGGAGTGAACATCACCAACAACCTGTCCCGGACAAACCACATGGATGCCATGGCCAAGAAAGCTCACCAGCGCCTCTACTTCCTCAGGAGGCTAAAGAAATTTGGTTTGTCCCCCTTGACTCTCACCAACTTTTACCGATGCACCATAGAAAGCATCCTATCAGGATGTATCACGGCTTGGTATGGCAACTGCTCTGCCCAAGACCGCAAGACACTGCAGAGAGTTGTGGACACAGCCCAGTGCATCACGGACACCAGTCTCCCCTCCTTGGACTCTGTCTTTACCTCTCGTTGTCTTGGTGAAGCAGCTAGCATAATCAAAGACCCCACCCACCCAGGACATTCTCTCTTCTCTCCTCTTCCATCAGGTAGAAGATACAGGTGCCTGAGGGCACGCACCACCAGACTTAAGGACAGCTTCTACCCCACTGTGATAAGACTATTGAACAGTTCCCTTATACAATGAGATGGACTATGACCTATGACCTCATGACCTCACGATTTACCTTATTGTGACCTTGCACCTTATTGCACTGCACTTTCTCTGTAGCTGTGACACTTTACTCAGTACTGTTATTTTTTTTAACCTGTACTACATCAATGCACTCTGTACTAGCTTGATGTAACTGCACTGTGTAATGAATTGACCTGTAAGATTGGTTTGTAAGACAAGTTTTTCACTGTACTTTGGTACAAGTGACAATAATAAACCAATACCAATACCAATACTTCTGCAACTCCCATACCCTCCCTCCATTACTGCACTCCCCCATCACTCACCCTGTGCAATTTTCCTACTGCACCCTTTTTCTATTGTTGCAGTTGCCTGCTTTCCCTTTCCACACTCTCCTGCTATTACTGCTCTCTCCAGCAAGCTCCTTGCACTTTTTACTTCCCTATTCTCCATCCAATATTGTGCTTCCAATAGCTCCCTGCATCTTTCCTACCACACTGTCCTTTTGATACTGCACTCCTTTGTATCGTCTCTCTCTCCCTCCCTATGCCACAGAGCTCCTTGCACATTGCATATGTTACTGCATCCCTCTGTAGCTCCCCTGTTGTTTCTCTCTGCTTGTTTTTGAAATCCTGTGTTCATTCCCCATTTCTCCCTCTGTTCCTGTGATTCTCATTCTATTGCACAACCTACAAAGCTACAAAGAATTAAACATAGCTCCACTTGTCATTATAGGGTTTTCAATATAAAATTTCAAGTTTTGATTCACACCATTTATTTTAAGCAACAATTTTTGACCCAAAGTATTCTGGTAATTTTCTTGCCATTTCACTTTATGGTGCAATTTCTTCATGATCAAAGCAGTGTAGCTTTTTCAAGTTTTACAAACTTCAAAACAAAGTTCTAAATTCACAAAGTATTATCTATTAATGAAGAAATGCACTGAGTGAATGGAAGTATTGATCACTCTATAACTATAGCTAACTGTTTCTATACATGGAAGAATGGAAGTCTTGCTAGGAGCTTTGATAAGACCATAAATGGAATATGCAGAGCTTTGTATATTTAAGGAAGGATATACTTGCTTTAGATAAATGCAGCTGGTGGTCAGGGAAAAGAAGGTTGTCCTGTGAGGAAAAATCGAGCCTTGACTCAGAAATGAGAGGTGATCATATTGAGTGAACTTAAAAGGGTAGGCACTGTGAGGATGTTTCCTCTGGTGGAGGAATCTAGAACCAATAAGCATGATCTCAAAATAAAGGGTCAGCCATGATTATGAGGGATTTCTCCTCGGAAGTTTATAATTCGCTGCCCCAGGGCTGTCATTATTGAGAATATTCAAGATAGACTTTTGAACCAAGTGAATCAAGGATTAAGTGGATAGGGCAGTGAAATGAAGTGAAGACCAAAGACCAGATCAATGGGAGAGCAGCCTTAAGTAGCCATGTGTCTTATGCCTGCTCCTATCTCTTATGTTTTTATGATTCTATTATCTTCTTTTGCATCCATCCAAGGTTGGCACCTGTTATGTTGGAGATGAACACATGGGGAGCTGGAACTGTGTGGGGCTCCTGCTGGTTGCACAAGAATGACAGAGCCCACCTCCAATCTGTTCAAATTAAAGGCCATGAACATTTGGCATGGGATCACCTACACTTTTGTCTGAGCTGCCAGTGTCCATCAGAGTACTCCAGATTAGTAGAGGAGTGGGAGAGCAGAAGATTATCAGTGCTCATTGGAGGGGTTTGAGACCCACTGATAAGGAAATCCTGAAGCCCATAAATTAAATCTTTTAAGCCTCCAGCTCCCTGAGGAACCAAAATTAATTATTTGTTCAGAGAATAATCCACACAACCCCACCTGTTCACTCCAGAATATGATTAAAAAATACAAAAAAAGACAATACTTGAAACACTCTGCAGGCCATCAGTATCTATAAGAAGATATTTGAGTCTTGCACCTATTGTGGAAGTAAATGGTTAAGAGTGAACAGCATTTTAGTAAGCTTAGAAAATAGAAAAAAATACAGGAAGGGGAGAGAATACCAATTATTTCCAAGCCAAACTATTTAGTAATTAGAATTCAACTTCAAGTAACATTTGTTAATTTATCAATTCAGACAAATATGTTTTACAATAACGTTAACAATGCCTCCAGCGGCTATTGACATATAAAATTAAAACTGAGAAAGCTAAATATACTCAGCAGCTCAGTCAAAAGTGTGTGTGTGTGTGAGAGAGAGAGAAATAGAGATACAGACAGACTGATAGAGACAGAGACAGCATTAACATTACATTTCAGGCCAATAACCTTTTATCAGAACCAACTGGAAAGGTTGTTAGATCTTAAGCAAGTAGAGGCAGGATGAGGGATAAAGAGAGGAAGAAGCAAATGGAAAACTGTGATAGTAAATGGAAAACTAATTAAATGACAAGTAAGATAATGAGTCAAGACAAAAGTCTGAGTAATGAGATAAGTGAAGAAAAATGAAAAACTAGTCTGAAGGAAGAACGTATGGCAACAGCAGAAACATTACCAGCAGTTACTTGAAACAAGTGGCACCAGCAGTAATGATCTGAATTGTTGAACTCAGTGTTGAGTCCAGAGGACTGTAATACACCCTAAGGTTCTTGAATCACTATTGGGGAAGGAGGATAGAGATGTCAGAGTAGGATGAAGAATCAAAATGAGGGGCACCTAGGTAGTATTTGCAAACAATGAAAGTGTTCAACAAAGTGATAACCCAATTTGTGTTTGTTCTTCTCAATATAAAGGAGACTACCCTCTAAGCCACACACATAGCAGGCTAGACTGAAAAAAAAACTAAGTTACTATTATCCTCCACCACTCAGCAACCCTCTACACCTCAACCCCAACTAAGGTATCCAGTCCCTGTGAGGTGTGTTGGAGCACTGAGTGATAGAAGGAAGAAAATTAAATGAAGACACAAAAGACCCGCAGTTGCTGGAACCTAGGGCAAAAAAACAAACTGCTGGAGAGACTCAGCGGGTCAGGCAGCATCTGGGAAATGGACAGTTGACATTTTGTGTCAAGACCTTTCATCTGGACAAAATGACATGAAAGCTGTTGCATCACCTGCTGTTGCATGGGTAATTCCATGGAAAAGGTGTGGGGTGTTTGTGGCAATGGAGAAGCGCATCAGAACATCACAGAGGTAAAGATTCCTTCAGCTTTCTAAAGAGGAAGGTAACAAAATGCTAGCATCACTCTATAAAAGAAGAGCGGAGAAAAACAGCAGAATAGAGGAGTCAATGTCAGACTACGTGGGAAGGGTGTAAACTGAAAAATGGAAGAGGACTGCCTTTCCATTAGTTCTAAGATGGAGCAGAGAAATATAGTGACTGATGTTTGTGTGGAGGGACTGGATATTCTGGTGGACTTGGCAATGTAGAAGGATGTGATGCCTTGGTTTATGTTGGAAGTGAAGAGAGACTGGATTTCCTGGCCAATGAGAGAGGCATAGAGGGTGGATCGCTTGAGTGATGGAGATGTAGATGGACTGAATTTCCTTGTGAGTAATGCACATTCTGTCCCTCTAAATGTGTATTACCTACTAGGAAATGAAGTGGAACTTGATTTCTTTGTAAGTAATGATGGTGTAGAGACAGTTGTAGTGCTGGTGGGTGCTGGAGGAAAAGAGGGACTGCTGAAATTAGGATTCTTTGGAGGAGGAAGTTAGAAGCGAAGGAAAATGTTAGAAGAGTTGTTGATGTGGGTCAGAAGAGACTGAACAAGAGGAGAAATAAAAAAATTGGGAGTGAAAGCATTGGGGAAGAAAGACTGATAAGATGAATCTATCAGGGCAGTCCTGTTTGTGAATCTTAATGGCTATTAATACACACTGTCATGTGCTATCACCAAGAACTCTGCACATTGCACAACTTGTTTCAATATTTAAGAATGATTCATAAGTATTAGATATTTATACCTTCAATTTCCCAATTCAGAAGAAAAACTTACGTCAGTTCCAATATGCATGCAGTATCGTATTGTGCTTTCCAACTATTGTAATGATCCACAGCAAGGAAGTTTATTCATGAAATGCTATTCTGTCTTGTTTTGCTGATACTCTGTCTGGCTAGCAAGATGAAGTGATAGGATCAAGGATTGTACTTTCAATTGTCCCTCCAGGCAGAGCTCCTAATTACAGATGGGATTTAGATGCTTTTTCAGAGATGGAATACAAAATTCAGTTTTCTCCCTGTGGTGGGCTCAAGGCAGAATTCATTGGGGCTGCAGGAGGAGATGTGTTGGGAAATTTTAACTGCTCCTGCTGTAGCATCTTCAGCTGCATTTCTCAACAAGTGCAACTGAAAAATTAAGAAATATTCCTATTATTTAATTACAGTGCATCCAATGACCATGATCTTCTGTGGTAAACTGTTAACAAGCTCATCATCATATCTTCTTTCTTCCTAAGTGTCACCATGATCCCTGTCGTGTCTTAGTCACACAAAACTGCAAGGACTGTAATTGCTTTCGCCTTTGAGCCAAAAAGCTGAATGTCTGTGAGTGGTAATTGCAGCAAAAGGTTAGTCTAATTTGCAAAGTTTCCATTAGGGTTTTTGATTAATCATGAAGCTTAAAATGCAGCCAGTTCCTCACAGAATTCTTGGGCAGTATATTTCCCGAAAAGTCTCCAAGTGTCCTAAAATAATTCTTACTTGAGGTAATTCTTAATTACTTTGCAAATCATTATAGTTATTGGTTATGGCAAAAATCACAAGATGGCAACTTTTAATAATTAATTGGATTTGAGTTTTCACTTTTGCTGTGCATTCTTAAATATTTTATTAACAATCTGCCTGTCAATATCATCAATCTGTGATCCCCCATCAACCAATAGTATGTCAAATTAGCTATTAGGGAAAAGAATAGTCTCAGCATTCAGTTGAGGTTCTAATTGTGTTTCAATAATTTGGACTTGGGACAGTGTGCAGCAGAATATTAATAATTCAGCCTTGTTATTACACTGGGAGATGAACCATGGATCAGATTTCTCTGTGATTTCATCCCGTCATGTCCCAATCCATATCATATTTTAAAAAATCCAAGAGAGTTGATATACAAATAGATTACAAAATGAATTCTTGCAGCTTAGCTAGATTCTCCACCCTCTGTGAGAAGAAATTTCTATATACCTTGTTCTTAAGTGGCCGGCTCCTTAATTTGAAATGATGACCCCCTCATTTGAGACTCTCCCACTGGGGAAACATCTTGGCATCTACTCTGTCAAACCCTCTTATGATCTTTTATGTTTTAACATAGAACATAGAATAGTACAGCACAGGAACAAGCCCTTCAGCCCACAAAGTTGTGTCAAACCAAATACATAAGTAATAAAATGCCCAACTGAACTAATCCCTTCTGCCTGCACGATGTCCATATCCTACCATTTCCCTCACATTCATGTGCCTATCTAAGAGCTTCTTGAACGCCCCTATCGTATTTTTCTCCACCACCACCCCAGGCAGTGCATTCCAGGCACCCACTAGTCTCTGTGTAAAAAACTTGCCCCGGACATCACCTTTGAACTTTCCCCCTCTCACCTTAAATGCATGCCCTCTGGTATTAGACATTTCAACCCTGGGGAAAAGATACTGGCTATCTACTCTGTCTATGCCTCTCATAATCTTACAAATCTCCATCAGATCTCCCCTCAGCCTCCACCGCTCGAGAGAAAACAACCCAAGTTCGTCCAACCTATCTTTATAGCACATACCCTCTATCCAGGCAGCATCTTGGTAAACCTCTTTTTCACCCTCTCCAAAGCCTCGACATCCTTCCTATAATGGGCTGACCAAAACTGAATGCAATACTCCAGATGCAGCCTAACTAAAGTTTTATAAAGCTGGAGCATAGCTTCCTGACTCTTGAACTCAATACCTCGACCAATGAAGACAAGCATGCCATATGCCTTCTTTACTGCCCTATCAACCTGTGCAGCCACTTTCAGGAAGCTATGAACTTGGACCCCAAGATCCCTCTGCTCATCAACACTGTTAATGGTCTTTCCATTAATAGTGTACTGTATCTTTACATTTGACCTCCCAAGGTGCAACACTTCATATTTGGCCAGGTTAAACTCCATCTGCCGTTTCTCTGCCCATATCTGAAACTGATCTATCTCCCACTGTATACTTTTCCAGTCTTTTACACTATGCACAACACCACCAATCTTCATATCATCTGCAAATTTACTAACCCACTCATGTACATTTTCATCCAGGTCATTTATATATTTTAATAAGATCACCCCTCATTCTTCTAAACTCTAAAGAACAGAGACACAACCTGATTAGCCTCTCTTGATAGGACAATCCTATCATCCCAGGAATCAGCCTGGTGAACCTCCTTTGGACTGCCTCCTTTGAATGCTGCTGTCTCCTTTCTTAGACAAGGGGACCAAGACTGATAGGTTCTTCCATGACTTTGTAGAACAAATGAGGAAAATCATTTGTTTTAATCTGTTCCCTCCAATCCTTTGGATGCATAAAAGGCATTACTGCCAGTTATAAACAGCAGAGGTCATACCTGTCAACTATATCAAACACAAGGTCTGGTTTTCCTTCTTTCCTCTGCCCAGGAACAGAATGAAAATATTTTTGGTTAGTGGCACTTGCTTAATACAAGAGTGCCATGCTACCATGGCAACTGTGAAAACCTCCGCAGCAATGTTTGCCTGGAGAAGCTACAGACGTGTTTTATGCCTTTTTATTTCCAGACATACGCAAATGCGTCAAAACTATCACCAAAATGTTACAATTCACATTAGTGCTGTTACTACTGGCAATTTATTGTGATGCCAGGTTAAAACATCTATGCTTTTCATCACTACTAACTGAAGCTTAATATCACTGAAAGAGTATTCAATCACTATTTGAATATGTTTTCCCAATGCTCTTGCAGCTTAGCAGCAGCACTGAGAAAAAAAAGTTGTCCATGGTTGGTGCTAAAAGAACCATTTTCTTGCCTCTTATTCCCAGTTATCATCAAAAAAAGAATAAAATCCAAGAAGACTATTTATAGGCTTCATGTCACCTGCCAAACTATGAATGGAACATAAAATGGAGGATGTGCAATCCCAAGCCCCTCATGTTTAACATCCGTCGATGTTTCCATGTATCATTTTCTAGGGCATTTTGTTAAATAACTAAACAGAAGCTTTAAATTGTGAAGTCTTCAACTCTTGCTTTTTCACTGACTGTATAAATGGCTTTAACTTATTCTCTCTAATTATGTTTTTAGGATGAACATTCCCAAGGTAACAGATCCACAGGAAGCAATAATCCTGCTAATTTTGAAGCCAGCAATAATACTGGACATGCCCTAGAAATTCAATCACTTAAAATTGATCCCTGAAAGCCATTAGGCTTCTTTATGCACACCACACTATGCAGCTTTGATTCACTTGCTTCTGTGCAGATAACACACCCACACATGCGTGATGTCGATTGTCTTCCAATGCACATTTCACTTTGTTGTTACAAATTGGACCACAGATACATAATGAACTAACAACATGGGCCTCAACTAGGATGGCTGGTGCTAATAGAAGGAAGCAGGCCCACTCAAGCCATCCTAAAGACACAGAACCAAGCCACATATTTGTGGGGAATCAACAAGTCAGCAATGAATTCAGCTTAGATGAAATGATGAGTGAGACTTCTGAGTGCTTTACAGGTAAGGACATTGACATTTTATTGGGAGGTTCCAGGACTCCTGAAATACTCTCCCTGGGTCCCTGCTTCTGCTGTCATAATCTTCACTCCAGTTTTGGAGAAGTTGGGTGCTTGCTCCTGTGTCTATCTCAATTCATCACACCAGGTCACCTCAGACCATTCCATTGGACTGAGTTAAGAACCACCACTTCAAAATCTCCAGGCACAGCAAGACATGGTTAGTTCATGGTTTATGTTCAGCACCTGAAAGTAGGTGTGGTAAATGTACTCAATTAATCAAAGGACCAGGAAATCCTTTTGCTTAGTGTATGACTCCTCAAATGCCATACGCAGATGAATATCACTCCACCACGCCCTGAATGAAGCTGGCACAGGACCCTGCTGCAAGAATTCAGAATGTGTTCTTTGTGTGATGTAGAAATGCTGGCACTGCAAGTGTTTTGTCCCAACAATCATAGTGTGAATACATCTGAAGTAAACTCCTCTATTTATTCACTTGATCAAATTGCCAGATTAAGAAATGTGAAGTAATTTTTTCTTCAACAAAGCAAGACAGTTTTCTTCAGATATAACCTGGTAACATCTCCATACTGGAAGAGAGATTGGCACTAATGGCAAACACATAATAAATACAAAAAACAATTTCTGCTGAATATTTTCCCATTAATTCTTCATATGACTTTTTTTATCCAAGGCCCTTTTTCCAAAGCTACTAAGAAGCAATATACAAGAGTTATGCTAAATAAAGCAAATTCAGTTGTAGATTTTTTTTTGAATTTCTATGGCCCAAGGACCATACCTTGATATGTTAAGAAGAAATTGGCAAATAGTTTTATAATGGCTGATTCCTTTGATACATAACTGTTTTAATTCACTTGTAAGACTTCTGTAAATTGCCTTTCAGCAATACTGAGCTAAGGAATCCAACTGACAGCTAGAACTCTTTGATAGGGCTCGTGAGAATGTGGGTCAAGGTGTCTAAATTTTTGCATCTTAATGGTTCAGCATGGAAACAAGGAGAGTGAATTGCAAAACATTCCTCCAACAGATTGAGTAAAATGACTTCCACAAATGGCATGCAGCAACTTCATGTGACCAGGATCAAATTCATGAATCTCATTCAAAGTCTCTATAATGATGGTGATGAAAGTATTAAAGTCACACCTTTGCAATAGCTTGGAGTTCTTGTTTTCATAATCTCCACCCTGAGTATAAACATTTCTCTAGCCATGTATAATATAGTGGCAAACATTCAGATGATGAACTTGTCCCTTTCACACACTTTACATCTTCTGTTTTATCATCTACTTTAACTCAGCTTCTTCAACTTCAAGGGAACATCTGAATAAATTCATCCAGTTCTCCAAAGTTAATCAAGCATTTCTCCAAAATATTTAACAATTTCATTCTTTTCACTATATAGATCTAACCAATCAACATCACAGCAGCAATATCCAAGATTACTTCTCTCAAGGAAATTGATCTTTGCTGCCCTTATGCCAATAACTCATTGTCACATTCCCACCAGCACCTGTCTGAAGCCTGTAATAACTATTAGATAAACTTTTCTTACTGGGAATCTGTATCAAACAGCAACTATTCTGTTAGACAAAAAAATGTTTAATGATCAATTTTAAATCTCTTTCCTCTTTTGCTGTGTCCACAGTTTGATAATGAAATATTTTAGTTATATCTGCATTATTTATGCTTTGCAGTATATTAAAGTCTGTAAAAAGTCTCTCTTTATTTTCTTTTCCCTGAAGAAGAAAGGAAATCTTGCATTTATACAGTGCCTTTTCTGACCCCAGGATGTCTCAAAGTGCTGTATAGCCAATAATATTCTTTAAAGAACAAAGTTATGGGAAATTTAGTGCCGAATTTGTACACAGTAGGTTCCCCAAAACATCATAGTGATAACTACTAATTAATCTGTTTCAATGGAATTTACCAAAGAGTACAAACTGGTCAGGACAATGAAGATAATTCCCATGCCATGTGATCTTTCACATATACTTGAGAAAACATAAACATGGTTGAACATAAATATTTGGTTCAAAATTTCACCTAAACCACAATGCTTTCAGTGGTGAAGCACCTTCTTGGTACTGTTTTGGAATTTCAGCTTTGTTGTTACACTCAGTTCTCTGGATTTAAGTAACAACAGTGGGATCTTGATTAACCCTGTAAGCTGAAATAAAAACAGAAAATGCTGGAAACGCTTAGAGGGTCGCTGACATCTGTGGAAAGAAAACAGAGTTAACATTTTAGGTTCAGAGGAGGTTCACAAGAATGATCCTGGGAATGAAAGCCTTCACATATGAGGAGCATTTGATAGCTCTGGGCTTGTATTCGATAGAGTTCAGAAGGATGAGGGAGGATCTCATTGAAACCTACTGAATATTGGTATTGGTATTGGTTTATTATTGTTACTTGTACCGAGGTACAGTGAAAAACTTGTCTTACAAACCGATCGTACAGGTCAATTCATTACACAGTGCAGTTACATTGGGTTAGTACAGAGTGCATTGATGTGGTACAGGTAAAAACAATTACAGTACAGAGTAAAGTGTCACAGCTACAGAGAAAGTTCAGTGCGATAAGGTGCAAGGTCACAACAAGGTAGATCATGAGGTCATAGTCCATTCATTGTATAAGGGAACCATTCAATAGTCTTATCACAGTGGGGTAGAAGCTGTCCTTAAGTCTGGTGGTACGTGCCCTTAGGCACCTGTATCTTCCACCTGATGGAAGAGGAGAGAAGAGAGAATGTCCCAGGTGGGAGGGGTCTTTGATTACGCTGGCTGCTTCACCAGGACAACGAGAGGTAAAGACAGAGTCCAAGGAGGGGAGGCTGGTGTCCGTGATGCACTGGGCTGTGTCCACAACTCTCTGCAGTTTCTTGCAGTCCTGGGCAGAGCAGTTGCCGTACCAAGCCATGATACATCCAGATAGGATGCTTTCTATGGTGCATTGTTAAAAGTTGGTGAGAGTCAAAGGGGACAAACCAAATTTCTTTAGCCTCCTGAGGAAGTAGAGGTGCTGGTGAGCTTTCTTGGCCGTGGCATCTATGTGACTTGACCAGGACAGGTTGTTGGTGATGTTCACTCCCAGGAACTTGAAGCTCTCAACCCTCTCGACCTCAGCATCATTGATGTAGACAGGTGCATGTACACGGCCCCCTCTCCTGAAGTCAATGACCAGCTCTTTTGTTTTGTTGACATTGAGGGAAAGGTTTTTGTCGTGACACCATTCCACTAAGTTTTCTATCTCCTTCCTGTGCTCCGACTCATTGCTGTTTGAGATAGGGCCTACAACGGTGGTATCATCTGCAAACTTGTAGATGGAGTTAGAGTAGAATCTAGCCACACAGTCATGAGTGTATAGGGAGTAGAGTAAAGGGCTGAGGACGCAGCCTTGTGGGGCACCAGTGTTGAGAATAATCATGCCGGAGGTATTGCTGCCTATCCTCACTGATTGTGGTCTGTTTGTTAGAAAGTCAAAGATCCAGTTACAGATGGAGGTGTTGAGTCCTAGGTCTTAGAGTTTGGTGACAAGCTTGCTTGGGGTTATTGTATTGAAGGAAGAGCTGTAGTCAATAAACAATAGTCTAACATAGGTGTCTTTACTGTCCAGATGCTCCAGAGCTGAGTGTAGGGCCAGGGAGATGGCATCTGCTGTAAACCTCTTCCGATGATAGGCAAATTGCAATGGGTCCAGGTTGTCTGGTAGGCTGGAGTTGATGCATGCCATGACCAGCCTCTCAAAGCACTTCATGATGGTGGATGTCAGAGCCACTGGTTACTAGTCATTGAGGCATGTTACCTTGCTTTTCTTCGGTACCAGGACGATAGTGGTCTTCTTAAAACAGGTGGGAACCTGAGATTGAAGCAGGGAGAGGTTAAGTATGTTCGTTAATACTTCTGCCAGCTGATCAGCACAAGATCTGGGCACACAGCCAGGGACGTCATCTGGGCCAGTGCTTTCCTTGTGTTCACTCTCTGGAAGACTGATCTTATGTCCTCCACTGTGATCACAGGTTCAGCTGTATTTGAGGTTGTCAGGGTGGATGATGACAATCCATTTCCCTTCTGTTCAACGTGCGCGTAGAATGCGTTAAGTTCATCAGAAAGGGATGCACCCGTTGTTAACTATGCAGCCCGACTTCGTCTTGTAGCTTGTTATGGCATGTAAGTCCTGCCATAAATGACGGCTGGTCAGGGACTCTGTTTTGAGTTGGTATTGCCTCTTGGCATCCCTGATAGCTGAATACTGAATACTGAATAGCTGATAGATGAATACCGAATGGCCTGGATAGAGTGGATGTGGAGATGATGTTTCCAGCAGTAGGAGAGTCTAGGATATGAAGGCACAGCCTCAGAATAAAGGGACATCCCTTTAGAACTGAGATTAGGAGGAATTCCTTCAACCAGAGGGTGGTGAATCTGTGGAATTCATTGCCACAGAGGATGGTGGAGGACAAGCCATTAGGTCTAGTTAAGGCAGAGATTGATAGGTTCTTGATTGGTAAGGGAATTAAGGAATACAGGGAGAAGGCAGGAGAATGGGATTGAATGACAGAGCAGTTTCAATGGGCCAAATGGCCTAATTCTGCTCCTGTACCTTATGGTCTTATGGTCTGAGACCCTTTGTCAGATTTGGGAAAAAGAGATAAAAACAGGGATTTTAAATTGTAGTGGCAGTGAGAGGAGTAGATAAGTCATAGGGAATATGTGTGATGGGGTATGACCAGTTCAATGAGTCAATAAAGCAGTCAGATGGTCATTATGCTTCTTTGTCTGTATTATGTGTTGCTTATAGCAGGGTTGTGGGGTATGCCTGCCAGATCAGACTGTACTAACGGAAAGAGGAAAACTGAGCCAAAACCACAAATGGATGGCAAGCAGAAATGGCCCATTCTGATGCAGACAGAAAGAGTGAGTTATCTAAAGTCTAAGAATTCCATACTGAGTTCAAAAGGCTTCACAATGTGCCCAGATGGAAGATGGGGTTTTGCTCCTCAAGCTTGCCTTGGGCCTCACTGTAACAGTGCAGGAAGCCACAGACGTACAGAGTGGAATGGAGGATTAATGTGGAAGCCCAGGGTCACTCCTGCAGGCTGAATGCACGTGCTCCACAAAGTAAGCCTCAGCTTCTAATCGCCTGCTACTTCAATACTCCATTCCATTCTGACCTATCAATTTCAGAACCAGAATCAGAATCAGATTTATTATCACTGACATATGACATGAAATTCGTTGTTTTGCAGCAGCAGTACAGTGCAAGACATAAAAGCTATAAATTACAAAAATAAATAAATGGTGCAAAAAAGTGAATAATGACGTAGTGTTCATGGGTTCATGGATCATTCAGAAATCTGATGGTGGAGGGGAAGAAGCTGTTCCTGAATTGTTGAGTGTGGGTCTTCAGTCTCCTGTACCTTCTCCCTGATGGTAGTAATGAGAAGAGGACATGTCCGGGATGGTGAGGGTCTTAATTATGGATGCCACCTTCTTGAGGCATTGCCTCTTGAAGAGGTCCTCGATGGTGGGGGGGGGGTTGTGCCCATGATGGAGCTGGCTGAGTCTACAACCCTCTGCAGCTTCTTGCATTCCTGTGCTTTGGAGACTCCATACCAGGCGGTGATGCAACCAGTCAGAATGCTCTCCACCGTACGTCTGTAGAAGTTTGCAAGTCTTTGGTGACATACCAAATCTCCTCAAACCCTTAACGAAGTAGAGCTACTGGCGTGCCTTCTTCATGATTACATCAATGTGTTGGGCCCAGGATAGATCCTCCGAGATGTTGATGCCCGGGAACTTGAAGCTGCTCACCCCTTCCACCACTGACCCCTCAATGAGGACTGGTGCGTGTTCTCCCAGCTTCCCCTTCCTGAAGTCCACAATCAATTCCTTGGTCTTGCTGACATTAAGTGCGAGGTTGTTGTTGCAACACCACTCGACCAGCCAATCTATCTCACTCCTGTAAGCCTTCTCATCGTCAGCTGACCTTGCATTTAACTCCCCTTCTGTGCCAGTTCCACATCGCTGTCAGTTCCCTGATCTTCCAAGAATTGATCCACCTTCCCTTTAAATACCAGTGATCTAGCCTCCACAATTCTTGGGGTAGAGAATTACAGATTCTGAGAGAGGAAATTCCTATACAGCTCAGTTTTAAGTGACTTCCCCCTTAACATATAATAATGTCCCTTACATGAGACTCTCCCACTAGTGGAATTATCTCAACATCTACTCTGTCATGCACACACAAGATCTTACATTTTTCACTAAGATCACTCCTAATTTCAAAAAACACAGATCCAACTTCTTTAGCTGCTTGTGATAGGTCAACCCTCCCATCCCATGAATTAGCCTGGTGAATCTCTTTTGGACTCAAAAGCTAACATATCCTTTCTCAAATAAGGCGACCAAAATTATGCACAGCACTCTGAATGTGGTCTGACCAACACCCTGTATAATTGAAACGATACTTCTTTATTTCTAAACGCCAACCACCTTGCAATGAAAGCTAATATACTACTCGCCTTCCTAACGGTTTTCTGTACCTGCTTGCTAACTTTTTATGATTCATGCCCAAGAACACCTTGATCTCGCTGAAGTTCAACTATTTGTAATTTTTCTCTATTTAAATAACAGTCTGCCTTTTACTTCTTCTTACCAAAGTACGTGACCTTATATTAAACTCCATTTGCGAAGTTTTCGCCAATTCACCCAATGTATCTATATCTTGTTGCAGAGTCCAAATATCCTCATCACAACATGCCATCCCTCCTATTTTAGCGCCAGCTGCAAACTGAAATTCTGTTGTGCTTTCCACAGATGTTGCCTGACCTGCAAAGTGTTTTCAGCATTTTCTATTTGCATTTCAGATTTCCAACATCCACAGTTTTTCTAATTTTCAACCCTGTAAGTTTATACTTAGATATATTTCAGTGAATAAGTCAACGTAAATGTTATGTTTTCCTTCAATCTATCAAAGTCTTTTTGGATGTTAAATACCCACATTGCAGAAAACAGGTTTTTTTTTTCCAGCACCTGTCATGGCAGATCACGTGGGTTTAGCTCAGAGTATAATTGTAAAGGACTACACAGGATATATGGCAGAGAAACAGGCCTTCCAGCCTAACCTTCCATACCAGCAGTTCAGCTCCTCTCAAATTTTCTCCTGTCTTTCCTCATCTGAATCTATCAACATAACCCTTGATTCCCTTCACCTTCTTTTGCTTATCCATCTTCCCCTTAAATCCATCTATACCATTTGCCTCAAACCACTGCCTGTGGTAGCAACTTCCACATTCTCACCAACTGTTGTGTAAATAAGTTTCTCCTAAATTCCACTTTTGGATTTCTTGGTGATTATATAAATATTAGTCACTGATTGGCCTTTTGTTTTGCTTGTCTTCATACATGGAAATATTCCCTCTGCTTCCACCCAAGAAAACCCTTTCAACGATTTAACATAATTTTAAAGAACTCTATTACATCACTCCTCGGACTTTGCTCAAGAGAAAAGAGTTTCAGTCTATTCATCTGCTCCTGATATTTCTCGTTCTCATCCTTGTAAACTTTTACTGTACCGTCTTTATTGCAATTATTGCCTTTTTCATAAAATGGCCACCAGAACTGTACACAGTACTCCAGCTGTGGTCTGACCAAAATTAGATGCAGGTTTATCATAATTTCCTTCTTTTCCAGTGACTGGATTTCTTTCTTTATGGCCTTGCCAACCTGTAGTGCAACATTCAGTGACGGGTATATTTGTACTTCAGGATCTTTTGTTCCTTTACCCTATCTAAGCTTGTGTCTTCTAAGTAATAAGTGACCTCTCTTTTTCTTCCTACCAAATTACATTACCTCGTATTACCTGTGTTGAACATTACCTGTCAGTTATTTGCTCATTCTATAAGTTTCTTAATCTCCTCTTGTAATTTGTTGGTCCTCCTTAGTATTGACTATCCCCTTCAAGTTGGCAATATCCTTAAATGTAAAGAAAGTATATTCTTAATTTCAAAATCATTAATATAAAGTGTGAACAGCAATGGCACCTGCATGGATCTTTGCAGAACACCACTTGTCACTTACTTCTACTGCGTGTATCTACTCTTTGCTCCCAACCTCTCCTCTTTGTTGAGATGACAGCTTGCAACTTATTCTGCAATTTGTTCCCTAATTCCACATTCTCTGGGTGTATGCTTTTGTCTATTATGGGATACCATATCAAACTCTAAATGAATTGCATCCACTGCATAACCATTGCCTATTCCCATTTTGGTCAATGGGTGAGGGAGATTGCACATACATTGCACTTAAAGGACCCAGTCTGCCGTTTATCTGTCAATTTAAATGGATGAAAGATGTTGTGCATTTTGAATTGACCGTCTATAGACTTTGTTGTATCTAGTAGGCTCAGCCATCATGAAGACTGAATCGAGTTGACTGACCCCTGTTCAGTGATGATGGGGTCTCAGACTGAGATGGATTGGCTCCTGACTGAAGATGTCTGCAAATATTTCAGGCTTATTTTTAAATTCACTTGCCACCTTTGAGGATAACAATGCTCATGAAACTTCCTCTTCCTTTCAGCTGTTTAATTGGTCTTCACTATTCAACATGGAGGAACAGAAAGAGTTTGATCTGAATTATTGGTGTGGGTGCTGTTAGCTCCATGCATCTCAGTGCTTAGCATGTGTATAGTCCCACACTGTGGCTTCATCAAGTTTGGTCCCTTGTTTTGATGATATCTTGGAATGTAGGATTTGCCAAGCCATAAACTTACAGGTTGTGATGGAATGCAATTCTGCTGCTGCTAACAGTGCCCAGTTTTGAGCTGCGAAGTCTCTTCTGAATGTATCCCATTTACCAAAGTTAAAATGGACCTTAAAGACTTTACAATAAATACTCCTAACATTAGTACTTTAGAGAACTGCATTTGTAACAAACAGATTGATAGAGGCTGAGGGAAAAAAGGTATTTCCCCTGCATGTTTTTCATTCCACCAGCCATAGGTCCAGGCTAGTAGCTATATCCTTCAATTGCTTCCACAATTCCTGTTAATTACACCATTCTAATTGGTCCTCTTAGCATACTAAATGTGTCTTTCAGTTTTTAATTCCAGCAAATGTCAGCCAATTTCTTTCATCTCTTGTGGATTCCCAAATATTTCTGTTACCTATAGAGGGAGCTTTTCTCTTTCATTATCATGTGCCTCCTGTTGCTGAAAGGGTTTGCAATTCAGCTGACTCATTTATCATTAATTATTAAGAAAACCCTCACCCCCCACTTTGGTGACTGATCCAAATCAGTGTTGCACAAGAGGTGTGCAGCAAAAAATGTGCTTTACTTTCTGGGCAATTACTCAGAAATGAGGATGGATTACTTCACATTGTTTTATGGATGCTGAGGTCTCCAATTAAGGCAATGTGGCAGACACTCCCATAGATGGGACAGCTATGGCAGATGGGGTGGAATAATTTGGTTTGCCACTTGCACAGTGCCTTTGTGTGCTCCTTATACATGGCTTCTATGTTCTCAATACCATCCCAGAAGCAGATACATTAGTGGTGTTCAAGATGTTTTAGATGGGCACGGAAATATGCAGGGAATGGAGGGATATGGATCATGTGCAGGCAGAAGGGATTAGTTTAATTTGGCATCATGCTTGGCGCAGACATCATGGCCTGTTATTGTGCTATACTGTTCTATGTTCTATCCCGAAGTCTGCTTCTTCGCTTTGAGCAGTCACGGGGCAACGATTCCTGGAAATCAGTGGGGATGTTGCATTTCTTCAAGGTGGCTTTGTTGACATCCTTGAATCTTTTCCTCAGTCAGCCTGGTACTCTCGTCCCATGACAGAGCTCAGAATAGCTTATCTTCTTCAGGAGTATGGTGTTGGGTTTCCTGTGCCAGATCAGGTACAAAGCTGGAAGTATTTAACACAAGCAAAAGTCACAATCTTTGGAGTCTGTGAACTTTTGACTGCTAAGCTGCTCAGATTTGACCTCATTGGCTGCTGAGATCTGACCAACCAACCGGTGGGTCAAATTTGACCCCGCAGGCTGGGCCTCCAGAAGTTCAGCCTGGCAATGGACCTCAGATTCGACCTCTTAGAGTCATAGAGTCATATAATAATACAGCATAGATTCAGGCCCTTCGGCCCAACGAGTCCATGCCGACCACTGTGCCCACCCAGCAAGTCCCAATTTCCTATGTTCGTAAACCCAGCCCCTACATGTGCCTATTCAAGGGCTTCTTAAATAATACAATTTACCTCAACCTCAACCACAACCTACCTCAACAACTTCCTCTGGCAACTCATTCCATATATTCACCACCGTCTGCGTGAAAAAGTTGCCCCTCGGGTCCCTTTCAAATCTTTCCCCTCTCACCCTAAATCTATGCCCCCTAGTTTTGGACTCCTCTACCCTGGAGAAAAGACTGTTACCATCAACCTTATCTCTGCTTCTCCTAATTTTAAACATTTCTATAAGGTCGCCCCTCATTCTCCAAGGAATGAAGACCTAACCTGACCAACCTCTCCCTGCAGCTCAGGCCCTCTAGTCCTGGCAACATCCTTGTAAATCTTTTATGCACTCTTTCCAGTTTGACTATGCCCTTTCTATAATAGAGTGACCAAAACTGTACACAGTACTCCAGGTGCGGTTTCACCAACGACTTATACAACTGCAACATAATATCCCAACACCTATACTCAATGCCCTGACTGATGAAGGCCAGCATGCTAAACGCCTTTTTCACCACTCAGTCTACCTGTGATGCCGCTTTCAATGAACTATGCGCTTGTACTCCTAGGTCCCTCTGTTCCATTACACTCCCTAGTGCCTTACCATTCATAGTATAAGTCCTATGCTGGTTTGACTTTCCAGAATGCATCACCTTGCACTTATCTGTATTGATATCCATCGTCCCACTTCCCTAACTGATCAAGATCCTCCTGTAGTCTACAATACCCTTCTTCACTATCAACAACATGGCCACCCACGTGCCACGATGCCCATCCTCCAAGGCAAACATCTGCTATCCTACCACAGTGCCTCTGCCCTCGGGATCAAAATGCTCATCAGGACCCGTCGGGTCGATTAATGCGTTGCTCTTGATGAAAATCATGGTTAGTGCCATATTTCCTGAGGAGAGTGGACTTCAAAGTTCAAGACACTATCAAAAGTTTAACAGTGTCCCTGGACATTCTCATGCCTTGGAGGAACACCACAGGCACACAGTTTCTAGAAACCTCCGTTCTAGTATGCTGACCTATTTTTAATACTGAAAAGTAGGCAGATTGCATCAACTGCTTTCATGGCTCAGCTGAATCTCTTGGTTCTCTCCTTCACCACCACAGATTTTCTCAGAAATGGAGAATCAAATTAACATAGAGCCAGAAAACTCTTTCTCTGCTTCTTTTCTCCCGACCTTTATACTCAGCAATTTTTATTTTTATATTAGCTTTGTTATACTCTCTCACATTGCGGTTACCTCTGCATTGATTTGACTGCATCAGAAACCTTCTCTTTATATTCAGTGCCCTCCCAACTGACTTTCCCCGCCTTTGTACTGTAGTGGCTAGCTACACTGTTATAGAATAAAGACAAGGAATCTGTTGCTTGGAGTCAGAAGTCGATTGTTTGACAGGGGCGCGGTGTGCCTTTTAGTACCAAAACTCTTCCTGCGTTAGAGTTCCCGCGCTGACGTCACACACGGGTCACCTGACCTTCCCGCGCGTGAGCTTTCCTAGCCCAATGATGGAGAAGAAGGAGGGCCCCGCGCCATCTTGGGTCAGGGCCTCCGATGACGCTCGCAAACTCGGGAGCCGGTTCGATACCTGTAAGTCGCCACATAACCTCACCTCCCCCACCCCCCCCACCCCCCCCAGAACCGGTGATACCATCGCAAAAGCCAGAATTAAATAAAGTATGACTTGGGTGGCCTGCCCCCGCGTCGCGCCCACTGGACCACTACCAGTTGGTCCAGGTCTAAATGAGCTGGCTTCAGCTGGTCAATTGTGAAAACCTCCTTGCGCCCCCCAATGTCCAGCACAAACGTAGACCCATTGTTCTTGATGACCCAGAATGGCCTTTCGTACGGCCACTGCAGCGGGGTTCGGTGCGCGTCCCTCCCGACAAAGACAAACTTACAGTCTCGGAGGGACGTTGGCATACAGGTCGGGACCTGTCCGTGTCGCGAAGTGGGTATTGGGGCAAGGTTGCCAAGCCCCTCACGCAGCTGGTCAAGCATCGCAGCAGGTTCTTCCTCTGGCCCCCGAGGGGCTGGTAGGAACTCGCCCAGGACGACCAAGGACATTCCGTAGACCATCTCCACGGACGAGGCGTGCAGGTCCTCTTTTGGCGCGGTACGTATCCCCAGCAGGACCCAGGGGAGTTCGTCCACCCAGTTGGGCCCCTTAAGGCGGGCCATGAGTGCCGACTTCAGGTGTCGATGGAACCTCTCCACCAGCCCATTGGATTGCGGATGATAGGCGGTGGTGAGGTGGATCTTGGAACCCCACAAGTCGGCGACGGCAGACCACAGGCTGGAGGTGAATTAAGCTCCCCTGTCTGAGGTGATATGGGCCGGGACACCGAAAGGGCCCGTGCGCAGGACTGGGTGGAGGTATCCGCGAGGGGAAATGGCTTCAGGCCAGCAGGTAAAGTGGTCAACAATCGTGAGGAGGTACCGCAATCCTCGGGAGACTGGGAGGGGACCTTAACGTGCTGCTGTACTTTCGAGGTTTGGCAGTGTGTGCAGGACCGGGACCATTCGGAAACCTGTTTACGCAGGCCATGCCAGACGAACTTGTCGGACACCATCCGGACAGTAGTCCAGATGGATGGGTGTGCCAGGCCGTGGATGGAATCAAACACCTGTCGACGCTAGGCAGCTGGAACGATGGGGCGGGGTTTACCAGTGGAGATATCACAGAGCAGGGTGCGCTCACCGGGGCCTACCAGTAGGTCTTGCAGTTGCAGGCCCGAGACTGCGGTGCGATAGCTGGACATCTCCATGTCCATTTGTTGTGCCTCCGCCAAGGCGCCGAAATCAACCCCCTGGGACAAAATTTGGATGGTGGGCCGTGAAAGTGCATCTGCGACCACATTCTTTTTCCCGGACAGATGGCGGACGTCAGTGGTGTACTCTGAGATGTACTACAAGTGCCACTGCTGCCGTGCTGACCAGAGATCTGAGACCTCGTTGAAAGCAAAGGTCAACGGCTTGTGGTCAGTGAAAGCTGTAAACGGCCTGCCCTCTAAGAAGTATCGGAAGTGTCTGATGGCCAGGTACAATGCCAACAGCTCATGGTCGAAGGTGCTATATTTGAGCTCTGGTGGTCGAAGGTGTCTGCTGAAGAACGACAGCGGTTGCCAATGTCCTTTGATGAGCTGTTCTAGCACGCCTCTGACCGCTGTGCTGGAGGCGTCAACCGTGAGGGCAGTCGGGACGTCCATACAAGGATGCACCAACATGACCGCGTCCACCAACGCCTGCTTGGTTTTGACGAACCCAGTGTCAGCCTCCTCTGACCAAACAAGGTCCTTGCTTCCGCCTGACAGGAGAGCAAATAACGGGCGCATGATGCGGGCCACAGATGGTAGGAACCGGTGATAAAAGTTTACCATACCAAGAAATTCCTACAGGCCCTTGATGGAGGTGGGTCTGGCGAAGTGGCGGATGGTGCCAATCTTTGCCGGCAGGGGCGAGGCGCCGTGTTTGTCGATCCGAAGCCCCAGGAAATCAATTGTCTCGAGCTTGAACTGGCATTTGGCTGATTTGACGGTCAGGCCAAAATCCCTCAGGCAAGAACAGAGTTGGCGGAGGTGCATGATATGTTCCTGGCAGCTGCTGCTGGCGATCAAGATGTAGTCGAGATATCTGAAGACGAAGTCAAGGTCACGCTCGACTGTGTCCATCAGTCGTTGGAAGGACTGAGAGGCGTTCTTGAGGCCAAAGGGCATCCGGACAAATTCAAAGAGGCCGAAAGGTGTGATTAGCGCCGTCTTTGGAATGTCGTCCAGATGCACCGGGATCTGGTGATAGCACGGACGAGCTCCACCTTGGGAAAAATGGACCACCAGTGCAGGTTGGCAGCGAAGTCTTGAATATGCGGCACGGGGTACCGGTCCGGGGTAGTTATGTCGTTCAGGCGTCGGTAATCACTACAGGGTCGCCAGCCTCCTAGTGTAGCCACAGGGACCTTGTGTAGCGGAGAGGCCCATGGGCTGTCCGACCTGCAGATGATCCCCAACTCCTCCATCTTCTTGAATTCCTCCTTCGCGAGGCGGAGCTTGTCCGGCGGTAGCCGTCGGGCGCGGGCATGGAGGGGTGGGCCCTGGGTGGGGATGTGATGCTGGACGCCGTGTTTGGGCAAGGTGGTGGAGAACTGGGGCGTTAGTACAGACGAGAACTCTGCCAGGACCCCGGTGAACTCGTTGGTCAACATGGTGATGGAGTCAAGGTGTGGGGCCGGTAGCTTGGCCTCACCCAACGAGAACGTTTGGAAGGTCCTGGCATGTACCAAACGCTTACCCTGCAGGTCAACCAGCAGGCTGTTGGCGTGAAGGAAATCTGCCCCGAGGGGTGGTTGCGCAATGGCGGCCAGGGTGAATTTCCAGGTAAAGTTGCTGGTGCCGAACTGGAGTTGCACTGAATGGGTGCCAAAGGTCTGGATGGCGCTGGCATTGGCAGCTCTGAGGGCGGGTCCTGGTGTGCGGTTGCGGGTCTCATGGCTGTTGGAAGGAATGACACTGACCTCAGCCCCGGTATGTACCAGGAAACAACGGCCGGAACCCCTGTCCCACACATGCAAGAGGCTATCTGGGTGGCCAGCCGCCGTAGCCATCAGCGGCGGCTGGCCCTGGCATTTCCCAGAAACCTTCATGGTGGCCGGCACCTGCGAGCATCTGTGCCCCACCGCTGGTGGTAGAGACACCATTGGTCGGTCGGTGTCTCAGACCTGGTGGTGGGTGGGGTGCGGTCAATTGCCGCGTCTGGCCTGCTGGGTTGCTGGGTACATGGCATGGCAACGTGCTCGACAGACACCCCGCTCTCCTTCTTCACCCGCCAAAGGACATCAGCCTGGGTGGCCACCTTCCAGGGGTCGCTGAAGTCGGCATCCGCCAGGAGCAGGTGGATGTCGTCGGGTAACTGCTCTAGAAAGGCCTGCTCGAAAATCAGGCAGGGTTTGTGGCCGTCTGCCAGGGCCAACATCTCGTTCATGGGGGTGGGTTTGTCACCCAACCCATCGAGGTGGAGGAGGAGGGAGGCCCGTTCGCGTCGGGAAAGGCTGAAAGTCTCAAGAAGGAGGGTCTTGAACTTATCATACTTCTACTCCTCTGGGGGCGCCTGGATGAAGTCCTCGACCTGGGCTGCGGTGTCTTAGTCGAGGGCACTCACTACGTAGTAGTACTTGGTGTCGTCCCTGGTGATCTGGCGAATCTGGAACTGGGCCTTGGCCTGGTCGAACCAGACACGTGGCCCGAGGGTCCAAAAGGTGAGCAGTTTAAGGGCTACTGCCTGTACCTCTTGTTGCGCAGACATTGTGGGTCCAAAAACGTTTGGGCCCGTTGGGGTCACCAATGTACCGGCTAGCTACACTACTATAGAATAAAGACACGGAGTCTGTTGCTTGAAGTCAGAAGTCGATTGCTCGACAGGGGCGCGGTGTGCCTTTTAATACCGAAACTCTTCCCACGTTACAGTTCCCACACTGACGTCACGCGCGAGTTACCTGACCTTCCCGCGCGCGGGCTTTCCTAGCCCAACGATGGAGAAGAAGGAGGGCCCCGCGCCATCTTGGGTCGGGGCCTCCGACAACACTCATGATCTCGGGAGCTGGTTCGATACCAGTAAGTTGCCACAGTACTTAAGTAGAATCTACTACCTCTCAAACACCTTCTAGTTCAGATGAGAGATCAGCAACCCTGGCTTGAAGTAAAGCACCACAGGTACCAGCTCAACAGTTGGCACAGTAGTGTAGCGGTTAGCGTAATGCTATTACAGTGCCAGCGACCTAGGTTCTATTCCCGCTGCTATCTGTAAGGAGTTTGTATGTTCTCCCCATGTCTGTGTGGGTTTCCTCCGGGTGCTCCCGTTTCCTCCCATATTCCAAAGACATACGGGTTAGGAAGTTGTGGGCATGCTATGTTGGCACCGGAAGCGTGGCGACACTTATGGGCTGCCCCTAGAACACTCTACGCAAAAGATTATTATTACTCGATGTACATGCGACTAATAAAGATATCTTATCTTAACAGAGGACAAGATCACACATTGTTATTGATCTGGAGAACAGAGATGTTGAGTGTCAGTTGGATGGGCAGATCCCAGTAACAGGCTACCAGAGACTTGTGCCCAAGAGTGCAGAGCAAATAAGGCTCCTACTCTAATGTGTCAAGATTGAATGGAGACCAATCTATCTAATGAGTCATGGTTACTCAATGAACACCACAGTGGAACCCCTGAAACAGAGCCTCTGCTGAAAACTTTGATAGCCAGGCCCACTGTGATGGTTGTTATTTATCCTCTGGAGTCTGGTGTTGACTATGGTTTCCAGAACATCTGATTCCTCCTGCACTCTGTTATCACACAGAACCGCAGGCATTATCCAATGAGTCTTGGCACCCATTCAATGAGCACATTTTTCCAATGAGGCCAGACCAGATTATGGAGGAGATTTCATTGCTCAAAGAATGTTAGTGAACCAGTTGGATTTCAAACAAAAATCTTGACACCTTCATACTCAATTTCCAGTATCAGTTCATAACTGATTTATTTAATTCAATCGTGATAGCTTGTAGTAATGCAGTTTAAGTAAATGCACCCAGAAATTCTTCCTCCATAGCATCATAATAGCAACTGAGGTTATGTTCCACTTCTGAAATTCAGCTCCATTGCCTTGAGTTTTTGAGTTGTTGATATTACTGAATTAACTTCAAGGTACCATAATGCCAGAATAAGTGACAGTAAATGGCAGGGAGGAGGGAGCAAGGTGCAAAAAGAGGACCGCAGTCATGCTGCAGAGGCACAAGGCAGGATGAGATCATTTTCCTAAGGTTGGAAGTATCTTGGGAGAGTTTTGAAAACAAGGATAGGAATTTTGAAATGGACAAGTGCCCCAGCTCAACTGGAGATGATGGAACATGGAATGTAAACTTCTCCAATTAAGTGGGCAATTACATTAATGCTTTCCATTGAAATTAGTCTTTGAAATAAAAACTGACAAAACTTGGCTTGTCTGTTTGATAATCTGATTGAAAATAAACTGGACCAGTATGTTTCAAAATACATTTTTAATAAGAGTAGTTTAATTCAGGCCCCACGAGATTGAGATCATGCTGTTTGTTATTAGCAACCAATACGTTAATGTATTTCTTAGTCCATTATTACCAAATGGGCACTAACATATTAAATGAGTTAACCCTTTCATCAAAGTATTCATGCCAATATGCCAAACATCACAGTGTGCATTCTAACCTGAACAAGCTGTAGGATGTTGAAATACTTATGATGGAGCCATGACACAAACAGCTGAGCACTCACGCCAGATCTCAGGTATGATGCAAAATACCCACTTCAATTCAAGTGTTGCCATAGAGGAAACACCAGAAGATTCCAGGCACCTCAGTGAAAGATAAACTTGCACTTATACAGCACCATTTCTATCCCAAAGTATTATACACCCAGTGAAGTGCTTTTGAAGCAACATAGAATGTGCTGAAGGTACTTAGTGGGCCATGCAGCATTTGTGGGAGGAAAGAAATTATTTGGACAACTCCTTTCCCCCACAAAAGCTGCTTCTTCTGCTGATTTTTGTTACTCCAAATTCCAGCATCTGCAATCTCTTGTGTCTTCAAGGTACTTTTGAATACTCCTTTTTGTCATGGAGTGGGAAGTGCAGCAGCCTATTCACACACAGCAAGCTTCCACAAATGGAAAGCTGAACAAAGCCAATAATCTGACTATTTTGTGCATAGTTATCAAGCAGAACTATTGGACAGAATAAAAGGAATAAGCCATCTGTTCTTCTTCAAGTAACACCAGGGGATATTTTATGCCTAAATCAGAAATGAGATAGTGTTTCAAATTAATATCCCGTCCTAAAGGTAGCGTGTGTGCTGGTGTGATTTTTGTGCTTAAGTCTATGAAATGGAATTTAAATCTAGAAACCTCCAACACAGATGCAGGAGTGTGATCAACTAGTGGCATAGTTCAAAGCAGTGCAATAACGAAGAGAAATTCTCAAGAGCACTTGTGATCAGCGGCCTTAACTGCAGCATAATAAATCAAAAGAAAAAAATATAGATGCAACCATTGCTGGAGTATCACATGGGGAGATTTTTTATTCCTTTTGAAGATTATGATTCCTCAAGTGCAATGAGATCTGCTGCAGCCTGAGATTTGAGCAAGTTTATTTTAAACAAATTCCTTGCCATAAAATAGTGATTCGTCCTTTTTATTTTGTTCTGGTCAGTCAAGATCGAAATAAACAAATCTTAAGGACAATAGGTTCTGGTCCTTTATGTTTAGCAAAGCTAAACAGTGACAGATGTGCAACTTAAGGACAGTTACTAAGAGAAAGTCTATTCTGAATGTTCAGCTCCTTTTTTTCCCCACAAATGACATGACTGACAACACCAGCATTCTTGTACAAAAATAAAAGGCGGCGGCAATGTGAGAATGATGCAGGAATAGTGCAGTCTTGGTTTCATTTTGCCAACACTTAGAACCCCAGCCAACATCTTCTGTTGGTTTCCACTTCACAGTTAAAGGAGAAGTAAGTTCTGTGGGGCTGCTAGGGAAAACCGTTATTTCCTGCAGCTATTGAACAGTCAGCACAACATGGAGGGATCGTGCAGATAATCAGTTGCTAAATAACTAGACAAGAAAAGGGAACTACTCATATCCAGCACATACATGTGTATTAACTGTTTGTATAACCTTCAAAAAATGGT
Source organism: Pristis pectinata (assembly GCF_009764475.1). NCBI lineage: Eukaryota > Metazoa > Chordata > Chondrichthyes > Rhinopristiformes > Pristidae > Pristis > Pristis pectinata. The sequence continues at coordinate 93,429,973 of NC_067409.1, read as the reverse complement.
TAGAGAAAGACTTTCCACCATCATGTGGAATTTGTTTTAATACTGTAAATTCAGCTGGACAAGAGTCAGATCCAGTATTGGCCTCAAGATAAATGGTTAGTAACTTGGAAAATTTGTCCACATGTATGAGGTGAAATTTCTCCAACGTTCCCAGAAGCACTTGTTCTACATTGCTTGACATGTTGGCTTCCTTGGGTCTAACATCATTGATCTGAAGGTCAAGACAGAGAGATAGAGTAGATCAACCAAGATGGAGATGGAGAAGGAGGGCACTGCATGGAAAACCACATCCAATGTGAGTTTTCAGAAAACACCTGCTCAGAACTCAACCTCACTAGTTGTGGAACATCATGTTTATATTTAATGTAAGCACCACGTGTTGGTGTGCCTTGCTATTATAGTGGTCAGCGCAATGCTATTACAGCGCCAGCGACCCAGGTTCAATTATGTCGCTGTCTGTAAGGAGTTTGTACGTTCTCCCCATGTCTGCATGGGTTTCCTCAGGGTGCTCCGGTTTCCTCTCACATTCCAAAAACGTACGGGTTAGGAAGTTGTGGGCATGCTACGTTGGTGCCGGAAGCGTGGCAACGTTTGCCGGCTGTCCACAGAACACTCTACGCAAAAGATGTATTTCACTGTGAGTTTTGATGTACATGTGACTAATAAAGATATCTTATCTTATCCTATCCTATCTTATCTTAAATACACACCATTGTTTGAACCTCCTGTAGATGTGATTGTGGTTCGATCTTACTACCACCCCCAGTCCACCCAACACACATAATTGACAACAATTGTGATTTCCAATGGGGATTGGCACCAGTTGGGAAAGTCATTGAGAGAAAATGTCATCTTTGCACATCCAAAGGATTGTTCCTCAGTGATGGTCCTTACGGGACAGCAAGAAAACACTCTGGGACTAAGGGCAGGTTCAGTGAGTACACTTGCATAAGTACCAGCAGGCCAGCTTCAAAAAGACACAGAGGAGCAGTGCAGGAAGTAGTGGCCACTTTAGCATTACAGCAGGTACACTTAAATCTGCACCAAGTATGAAGTAAAAATTAACGAAAGGTGGGCAGCATTGGTCTGGAACATGATTAGGCACATTGGTTGTGAACAGAAAATGACAGCTCAATCGCAAACAGTTTTTATTGGCAACCTGTGGCAATAACAGCCTTCCCGGAGAAGATGGAGGTGTCAGTCATAGTCAATAATGCTTGAAGTGGAAGACAGTGCTGAGAACATGCAGAAATTCTGTTTTGTAATGAGGGATAAAAGGCAGCAACTTTAATCAAGGAACTCAGCTCCGTAGTATTTTACACATACACTAACTTAGAATTTTCACAAAAGGATACAGATATCTCATTTGCAGAGGTAGTTCAGAAGTTCTAAGTGTATTCAAGCCACAGTTACTTGTCAGTTTGCAGCAGATTGTAAATCCATAAACAAAGTAACAGATAAAAGCATTGTTCTTATTGAGCATATAAAAAAACATTTTCTTTTAAAGAATCACTAATATTCAATATTATTCCAGAATATTACTGGTTATAATGCTAACACAATTGCATCATCTTCTTAAGAAGAACAAGAATTGGAATTAGACTGGTGGTCAACAGAGAGCATTTTATCAATATAAGTGCTGTTTCAGAAGTGAATTATTCCTTGTTCTCTGTGATCTAATAGAACCCAACCGCAGTATGTAATGCTTTAAGTTCCATGCAAGTGCTGTCATTAGCCATGGTACGGATGTTGAACAAGACCAGCGTGTAATATTTGCTTCATTTAAAAGAGTTAGCAAATGAGCTACACAAAATCTAAAGAAACAGAAACCTCTAAATTAACCAGCTGATTGAAAAACAAACTGATGACTGACCTGAATGTAATGGATGAACCCTTTAGTTAACAAAAGGTGAAACTCCTTGCTACCTCTTAGCGTTGTGAGTTATTCAGTTTCTCATTTTGCCAAAAGAATGCTACATTAAATGTGGAATCCTGACTTAAATATTAGAATATAGGCCATAGAACATAGAACAGTTCAGCACAGGAACAGGTCCCTTGGTCCACAATGTCCGTGCCAACAATTTAAACTACACATCTGCCTACACATGGTCGAGATCCCTCCATTCCCTGCCTGTTCATGTATCTGCTTCCACCACTTCCCCTGGCAGTTCATTTCAGGCACCTACCACTCTCTGTGTCAAAAATCTGCCTCGTTAATCTTCTTTACACTTTCACATTAAATCTGTGCCCTTCAATATTTAACATTTCTGCCCTGGGAGAAAGACTCTGACCATCTACCCTGTCTATGCCTCTCATAATTTTATATACTCGTATCAGGTCACCTCTCAGCCTCTGACACTCCAGAGGAGACAATCCAAGTTGACCCAAGCTCTGGTTATAGCTAATACTCTCTAATCCAGGTAACATTCTGGTGAACCTCTTCTATACCCTCTCCAGAGCCTCCACATCCTTCCTGTAATGTGACAATGAGAACAGCGCACAATACTCCAAACGTGGCCTAACCAAAGTTTTATACAGCTGCAACATAACTTCCAAACTTTGATTCTCATCAACCTGACCAATGAAAGCAAGTATGCCATGTGCCTCCTCTACCACCCCCTCTACCTGTGTTGCTGCTTTCAGGGATCTATGGACTTATCCGTCTGTACATCAGTGTTCCTAAGGTCCTGTCATTTACTGTATACTTTCCTCTAATATTTGCCATTTTTCTGACTATATTTCCACTGGTCTACATCCTGCTGAATCCTTTGACAACCTTCCTCACTATCCACAACTCTGTTAATTTTTGCAGCATCTTCAAACTTACTAATCAGACTGCCTATATTTTTGTACAAATCATTTATATATCTCTCACAAGCTAACACAAGCATCAGAGGTCTTAGCACTGATCCTTGTAGAACACCACTGGTCACAGACCTCCAGTCTGAATAACATTCCTCCACCTCTAGCCTCTGTCTTCCATGGCCAAGCCGACTTTGAATCAAATCTCCATGGAATCCTTGTGCTTTAATCTTCTCAATCAGGTTTGTAAGACATGACCTCCCCTGTACAAAGCCGGGCTGACTATTCCTAATAAGTCCATGCTTTTTCAGATGCAAGTAAATCCTTCCCCTAAGAATCCTCTACAATATTTATTCTACTAATGAAAGACTCACTGGCCTATAAATTTCTTGTTTTGTCCCTATTGCCCTTCTTACACAGTGGAATAACAGTGGCTATTCTCTAGTCCTCTGGGACCTTGCCTGTGGCTAAAGAGGATATAAAGATCTCTGTCATGTCCCAGCAATCTCTCTTGCCTCTCTTAATAACCTGGGATAGTTCTCATCAAGCCCTGGGGACTTAACCACCTTAATGTTCCTCAAGAGACCCAACACTTCCTCCTTCTTGATATGAACATGCCCTAGAATTAAAATATGCCTCCGGCATTGACCAGACATGTGACTTTGATGCCCACAAACCAACGATAAAACCAGTCTCCACCGCATGAGGCAAAGTTATGGTCCAGCGTTCCACCGAAAGAGACCTTTCAGCCTATTGACTCCGTATCAGGTCCTTCGCAGAATAAGCCATTTACTTTCACTCCCATTTCTTCTGCTTATTCCAGCAACGTTTTTTCTCCATTAAGTTTTTATCTCTTTCCCTATTCCATCAAGATGTTAATTGAAAGCTGCAACACTGAGTAAATGCTGCATTGCCAGTGACACACACTTCACGTAAAGGAGCCAAAAATCACATTGCAGTCCCACAGGCGATAAAAAACATGGAGCCTAATTTTAAACATTGGAGGTGTTGGTTTGGCAGTCTGTTATGCAACCCACATGACTTACAGGACAATGCTGCTTATAAATTCTGCTCTCATATTTCCATCAGCAATTGATGTGTGGGTGTCAGAAATGCTGCCAGGTGACAGTCGGCATGTGTGCAGCCCAGGCTTGGTCAGATGATCTTGCTCAACTCCTCAGTGTGTAGCAATTCTGCAGTTTTCTTAATCCACAACTTGCTTAAGCAGCTGGATTTTCTGCTGCTACAAGAGACAGAGTTTGGCCAGGAAGATGTGTGTACAGACTTGACTAAAATTTGATGTAGTAGCAAGTCTTGGGACTAAAACTTGCTCAAAGTAAGCAATCTGCACAGAGACTGAGAAAATGAGGCTGCAAGCATTGACATGGGATAGCCTTGAATTTGATTAAGAAGAGGTTCTTGGTCTGTTCAACATGAAGTTTTTAAAAGTAATTTAATGGATAGTAAGGATGTTCCAGGATTCCTGAAATAGTGCTAGAAATGTGATTGAGGGAATTTCCTCTGAGCTGCTCCTACACTGGACCATAATTTTGTCTGGTGCAATGGAGACTGATTTTGTCAATCTTTTGTAAGAATATTTTAACATAAGGTCTGGAAACTCACATTCACAAATTGGAGACTATGAATGTTATCTGGACGATTGAAAGATGTGAAGATGCACACACACTTACATAGAACATAGAACATTACAGCACAGTACAGGCCCTTCGGACCGTGATGTTACATTCGAAGGGCATCAGGAAAGTATAATTAAGAATAGTTAGTTGACAAGCTCTGGCTAGATCATGCTGATATTCACCCTCTGGTCACTTAGAGAGGTGTCACTAGCAGCAATATGCATGTTTCAAACAGTACGGAGCTTGCAATGCACAGGATATCGGGCAACCAAGTCTATAACTTTGCAAGCTTGGAATATCACTGTTTTTGTGCATCCAGGTTAAAGAAGTTATCCAAAACCTTTACTTCAAGTTGTTTGTTCCAATAAAGCAATCAGAGGTCAATATGGTAGCATTCACCCCACACCATACCTGCTCACACTGCCTTTTCATTTTGGCCTTTCTCCAAAGAAAATGTAAACTTTCCTTGAAATTATGTTTAAGCCTTCAGTTAGGATCATGATGGTTTAATATGGGCTATTGATCCATTGTGAACATATTTCACATTATTATGATAGACCAAATTACTAGTTATACATCCAAGTAAAGATTATCCAAATAGAGGATAGATCAAAGTCATCCCTCAAAACATGTCAGGAACATCATAGAAGATGGTACCAAGAATGTGATGAAGTTGGACACAACTTAATTACACCACACAGGGCCATTTCTGGTGTGGAGGAAGGTTCAACTAAGCAGAGGGCAGAGGACATCAGAGGTAAGATGCCTATTCTAGCACCTCTGTGAACATAACACTGGCAGGTAATCAATTGATTTTGGCGCTTAGGCCCTGTTTAAATAGATCAGGGAGGTTGTAAACTTAGATGAGCAGTCATTAATCATGAGTTACAATAACATTAGGAGGAGTGTTAGAATTAAAGAGGTTGCATGTTTCAGGGTCATGAACATGGAAGCAAGAAAATGACACTGTTAGAACTTAAAACTCTTAGCAAATTGAAGATGAATCTGTAATGGAAGAGGTCCTAGCTTTTCCAGAACTATACCCAGCATCTAAACACACTTATGATACACTGTAATCATCTGTCCACTAAGAGCCAGATTCATAGAGCCAATATCTTCAATGTCTATAGATTGATTAGGGAGCATTGCTGAGGTTAAAATAATAGGTTTGCTATGACTTCTGTTGACTCCCAGGTATTGTTGATACTCTCCATAATATAAAGTGAGAGACAGAAGTTTGCAGATGCTGAAAATGAAACAGAAAATATCAAAAATACAATCTAATCATTTAAGAACAGTGGAGAGAGAACCAGGGAAATTAACTTTTGGCATAGACTGTTTCTCAGACCATTTTCAGTTTCTTAAAGAGAGACATTTGATGTGGCTAACTATAAATCAAAACTGAAAACTGCAACTCCTGTATCTTACTTTTAAAAAGAAGTTGAAGGAAGTCATTTTAGTTCATCACTTGGCTCCTTTTTCTGTAAAAAGAATTTGATTTACAGTTAGCAAAGGATGCTGGGAGCTCTGGCCTAACAGCAGCATCAAAGTTATTGGATGAAGTGAAGGGCAAAGTAACTTCACCCACCATTGCAAATTGAATCTTTAGTTAAATGGAAACGGTGCCAATGACCTTTGTTTCGTCAGGTTTACAGTGATGATATTTACTTAACCTCAGCATTGATGCCAAGAAGAAGGGAATGGGAAAAAAGCTCCTGCTATTAATGCCATGCATTTCTTCAATATGATGCTGTGTACAAAGAAGGTCATAATAGTACCAATGTATAGACCCGATAACACTGTAAATGTACAGACTCGACAACACTATGAATGTAAAGAAAGCTATGTATTTTTGTTTTATTTCTTTTATATATTTTTTATTTTTGGAGTTTTTAAAATAGTTGTACAATGGTGATTTATCATGAGAAAAGTTAGTTTATTTCTTTGAGTTCAATGCGTGCATTATTTAAGCATTCATTATATACAGTATATTCAAGGTTCAAAGCCATAAAGACTTCAAGTGGCATTTAAAAAATGCTTTTGTTCATTATTATTTTGTTTATATTTACAATGTTTCTACTTACACTGTGATTTCATGTGCAAAATGTGAAACATTCCTCTGGTTGTGAATGATTAATCAAATGACAAAAAAATTAGTGACAGCACTTTCCTCAAAGTAAACTTGATTGGGTCTTGGCTTAACTTCTCCTAAAATGAACAAAGAAATACTGTACCTGTGATGAACCTGACTATGGATATTAGCTGTGGTTCACTTGTAGCATTGTTGCATCTCAGGCAGAAAACTGAACCCATAATCTAAGCTGACACATCTTGTGTTATGCAGCACTGTCAGAGAGGAACTACTGATGGAGTACTCCTCTCACATAGAGGCAGTACTGACAGAGTACTCCACTGCCAGTGAGGCAGTACAGAGTATTCACAGTCAGAACAGCTACACTAACAGAGAACTCCACTGCCAGAGAGAGAGTACTGACAGAGTACTTCACAGTTAGAGAGGAGATACTGAAAGACTGCTACCCTGTTAGTGTGACAGCATTGACAGATTATTCCACTAGCAATGAGGCAGTACTGATGGAGTAAAAAACAAACTGCTAGAGGAACTTAGTGTGTCACGTTTGTCCCCATTACTAATGGAGTACTCTACTGCCAGACAGGCAGTATTAACAGAGTCCTCTACTGACAGAGAGGTGATAGTGATGGAGTACTGCACTGTCAGAGATACAGTATTGATGGAAGGCTCCACTGCCCTAGTGGCTTAATTGACTGACAACTCCACTGACTGAGAGACAATTCTGAGGGGCTGTTATGTCGTCAGATGGTGACTACTGAGGAATTGTTGTACTGTCAAAACTGTAGTACTCTACGACAGTTGTACAGTCAGCATGGTAGTATTGAGGGAATGCTACATTGTTAAAGAGGCCATATTCAGTCAATGCCACATTGTCAGTGAGGAAATACTGAGGTCTCTTGCATTACAAGGGGACAGGGCTGAGAGAGTGCTGCACTCTCAGAGGACCAGTACTGCAAGAGCGCTGTATTCTGGGATAAGATTTTTTTATTTACAGCGTGGTAACAGGCCCTTCCGGCCCAACGAGTCCACGCCGCCCATTTTAAACCCAAATTAACCTACCCGTACGTCTTTGGAATGTGAGAGGAAACCGGAGCTTCCAGAGGAAACCCACACAGACATGGGAGAATGTACAAACTCCTTACAGACAGTGACGGGAATCGAACCCCGATCGCTGGCGCTGTAATAGTGTCACGCTAACCGCTACGCTACCGTGCTAGTTAGAATCATAGAATGGTTATAGCATAGAAGGAAGCCATCTGGGTCTCTTCTGTTTGTTCTGGACCCATGCAAGAGCAATCCAACTAGAGCCAATTCCCCATCCTCTCCCCATAGCTCTGACTTTTTACCCCTAGTATGCGGGCAGCAGAATGACACAGCTAGTAGAACTGCTGCCTTATACCTCCAAAAACTAGGATTCAGTCTTGACCTCCAGTGTTGTCTGTGTGGAGTTTGCACATTCTCCCTGTGACCGCAAAAGTTTCCTCCCATGTCCCAAAGATGTGCTGGTTTGTTGGCTAATTGGTTTGTAGGATAATTGGCCACTGTAAATTGTTCCTTGTGCTTGGTGAGTGGTAGAATCTGGGGGAGTTGATGAGGATGTGGGAAGAATAAAATGGGTCAGTGATGGGTACTTGATGGTTGGCACAGATTTGATGGACGGAGGATCATTTCCGTGCTGTATGTCTCTATGACCCTGTGACTTATCCAGTTCCATTTCAAGCACCTCAACTGAATCTTCCTCCACTATTCCCTTGGCATTGCATTCCAGATAACAACTAATCACTGCATAAAGTAAGAATTTCTTTTTGTCATCGAGACATAGAGTTGTACAGCACAGAAATGAGCGCTCTCAGCCCACATTGTCCATGCTGACCGTGACACCTATTTATGCAAATCCAACTTGTCCACATTAGGACAGTATCCCTTTACGCTTTTCCTCTCCAAGTACCTGTCCAAAAGCCTTTTAAACATTATAACTGTATCTGCCTCCACAACCTTCTCTGGCAGCTGATTACTAATATTCACTACCCTCTTTGTGAAAAACAAACCCCTCAGATCTCCTTCAAATTTCTCCCCTCTCACCTTAAACCTGTGTCAACTGCCCTGGGAAAAAGATTCTAACTATCTATCCTACCTATGCCCCTCATAATTTTATAAACCCCTATAAGGTCACCCCTCAGCCTCCTACATTCCAGTGAGAATAAACTCAGCCTATCCAATCTCCCTCTCTCACTTTTGGTTCTTTTCCAATGATCTTCAAGCCATATCCTTGGGTTCATGACCCTTCCACCAATGAGAACAGTTTCTTTCTCTCTACCATGTCTACACCCTTTATGATCTTAAATACTCCTACTTGATCCCCTCTCTACCTCATGTGTTTAAAGCAAAACAACTCCAACTTCTCCATTCTATCCATCTACTGTATCTGAAGTTCCTTGTCCCTGGACTCATTCTAGTAAATCTCTTCTGCACTTCCTCATTTTTTTTTTAATGTCTGATGCCCAGAACTAGACACAATACTCTAGAGTGGCCAAACCAGTTTTCATAAATCTTCAAATGACTTTTCTGCTCATATACCCTGTGGCTCTTGATATAAAGCCCACGTTTCAAATACTTCTTTAACCTTTCTCAACTTACCCTGCCACAGTCAATGTGGGAGTACACAAACTCCCCCAATCCCTGTAGCACTCTATTTTCCTGTGTTAAACTTCATCTGTCATGTGTCTGCCCATTTCATCTTCCAATCTATACTATTGTCTATCACTCTTCTCATAGTTCACAATTTTTCTGAATTTTATGTTATCTTCAAATCTAACAATTGTACCCTGTATATCCAAGTCCAAGTCATTAGTATGCATTGAGAACAACAGTGTGCCCAGTACAGATCCTTTCAGGAACTCCACTGTACACTTACCTCCAGTCTAAAACAACAACCATTCACTCTTCTGGGCTGTTTCCTGTTAACCTTTTGTGTCCACTGCTAATCTTTTCTCTCTTTGCATATTATTTTTCCTTTATTGCTTATTCTCTGGACTATTTATAATCAGCCTAATTTGGGTGCCATCACCTGGAGATGAATTTCTTGGTAGATGTCTTTCAAATGAATCATTATAACACATGTCTCAAAATGGCGGTGCAGACTCGAAGGGCCGAATGGTCTACTTCTGCTCCTATTGTCTATTGTCTATGTCCACTACTCCATCCTCACCACCATCCCGTCAGTCCAGGATACCGTAGCCCTATTTCTCTAAAGAGCCAGGAATTCACCTGGTATTCTGGACAAAATTTACCTCTCACTCAATAACAATAAAATATTTTATCATCTTATTTGATTCAATGTTGTCTGTGGAAGTTTCAAGTGTACACATTAGTTGTCAAGTTTCTTTCATCACCACAGTGACTATTCTGTAATTTCATTGCCGATAAAGAGCATTTCAGTGTTTTGAAAGGCATAATAAAGTACTTTATTTCTTTATTTAGCCTGCCAGAAAGGAAAAGAAACCTGCAAAAAACAAAATTTCTTTTCAATAAAAGAAATTGGGACAAATAAAAAGAGTGAAACCCCAGAACTATAGAACCAAGATATCAAATAATGGGAAATTCAATAACCTTTGTTTGCAATCTGATTTGAGAAGGGAATGCTGCCTTGCAATTCCTCATTGCATGCATAGATCTCCCCATCATTCTGACAAGCTTGACAGGCTAATGTTGCACAAAACATCAACATTGCACTTGTAGAAGTACCACAACCTGCATACTTCCTTTCAAAACCAATTTCATCTCTATCGGAGAGCTGAGGCCAAATAACATGTGCTCATGTGCTGAGTAGTAAACTGTTTAAAAGCAGCTGAGTTTGGACTGGAAATTCAATGTTGTCACATCATGTTCTATACTTTTTTGTGTGAATTCGTGAATAGTTGAAGAATTCAGCCTTCAATCTCCAACTGTACGGTATGGGAAGATGTTGGCCTTAATTTATCAGGAAATGTCAGCTGTCCCAGCAGGGACATTCACAGATATTATTTAAGTCCTTGACAGGTTGGGTGCCCAGGGACAGGGCTGAACCAGCTGTCAAAGTATTTTTCAATTGTTTTGTGGGCAGGACTTGATCTGGCTTGTCCCTGTCTCAACAATAAGTTGCATAAGGCTCTGTTTCTGCACAAGATGGCTTGAGGCATCAGATCAACACCAGCTGATCCACATAAGATACTTACCAGAATCAGTGGCAAGCATGTGAAGATCGTTACTGGCAGCAAGTCCTAGTCCCTTGTTTCTCTTGCCATTTGCTTTCCTCTTAATAGATTTGAGAGAGCAAAAAGGAAATGGCCCTTTCCATGCATATTCTCAGTTGTACTGGCCTCCAGCAGGAGAAGAAAATATCAGTGGAAACGTCCATCTATGGTTCCTCTGAGAGTTCCTAAATCTCCTGAGAAACTTATGGCTGGAAGATACAACCTTCCTTAGGGTCTCCAGTGTGATTTTCGGGCTTGTTGGTCACTTCATCTTTATGGACCTCTGTCTCTCTCCTACTGTGGATACATCTTTAGCCATTCCCTACACCTCCAAACCCATCCAGATTCTGATGCCTCGCTTTTCCTAGGGAAGAGCTGTGTGCTCGGGGAACACCTCCTCCAAGCAGGAGGAGCTCATATCTCAAGGACATCAGTCTTTCTATTTGTGACTCTAAGCTGATTTAGCCATTCTCATTTCTCTTCTCAGAGCAGAGGCTGGCTGTTCAGTCCATAGTGGCCTGCTGTAGACAGAATATGGGTATTGATACACACAGTGTGACAGGAAATTAGCACTGTCCCTTTTGATCCCTTTGGCTCAACACACATATCTTGGGCCATATCTGCTGAGGGAAAGGCTGTCCTTCAGGATTGTCTAGTTAACTGGCTCAACTACTGGCTGATTGGGACAGACCTCATCAGAATCACTGCCCAATAATTCTTCCACCCATATGCTATTTTTCTTCAACTAATTTTACCTCTAGAAACTCTTTCTCTAATTTTCATCTTGACAGCTTATGAATCTCAACTCATCTGGAACAGACATTTAGTTTCTGGTATATTGACCATCTATAAACTACTGGATTGTTGTAAAAATGGTCTGGTTCACTAATTTCCTTTCTGGAAGAAAATCTGTTGTCCTTTCCTACTTTGGGATATTGGTGACTCCAGATTCACAGCAATGTAGTTGATTCTTAGCTATTCTCTGAACTGTCCAAGCAAATCTTTCAGTTGAAGGATGATTGACGTTGTATAATAAATGCAGGACTTGTCAGCGGTGCTCCCATCCAGGAGTGAATAAAAAAAGGGGGTGTTTTTTGGACAGCAAGTGGAGGATCTTCTGCTACACATGGGCATCTCCAGCAGAACAGGATGACGTATAGCTTTAACCAACCTTTCTTCTACCACACGAGGCAACAAATGGATCTTCTTCGCCCCTTGACATATTCAGATCTAGTCTCAAGATGGAACCCATCTTTCATCTGGACAAAATGAGATTGGGTGGAATTCACTGAATGGATTGGATCCGTCCCAGTTCCCTCCAAGCAATACAAATCTGTTTGATGCAGAGGCTGGGTCCAGTTCAAGAAGGCGTATGTTCAACCTAGGGTTGACCACAGAAGTCAGGCAGGATGTCGTGATTTTTAAAACTCACAATAAAAATATTTATCAAATTTAACTTAGATGGAGCTGGTTGTGAGTATGGGAAAGGGCGTGGGTTTTAATATCATCTCCAGACATTAGATGGATGTTAAGATGGATCTGTGGAGGTTTAGCAAATGGCTATCAGATAAAAAGCAATTGAAAGATATCATGTAGGCTTTGAAAAATAGATAGGGCCCACAGGGGTGGTGTGAGGAGAATTTAAGTCAATCAGCTCCCTCCTGTGTGGTATTTCTGTGAGCATTAGTTTTTAAATTTTTTAAATTTTATTTACAGCGTGGTAACAGGTCCTTCCGGCCCAACGAGTCCGCGCCGCTCATTTTAAACCCCCAAATTAACCTACCCGTGCGTCTTTAGAATGTGGGAGGAAACCGGAGCACCGGGAGGAAACCCACGCAGACACGGGAGAACGCGCAAACTCCTTACAGACAGCGACAGGAATCGAACCCCGATCGCTGGTGCTGTAATAGCGTCGCGCTAACCGTTACGCTACCGTGCCGCCTTTATTTCTGTCAGGTTGCGCTGAGTCTAGTGCGTGATCCACACTGTGGTTTTCTTGTTCACTATTTTAGTCTGTGGGCAGTTTGATAAAACCAACCATTTTCTCTTACTCATCCTGACATCAATCTTGCTTCCCTTATAAAAGAAGAAATTTCACCTAAAAGCTACAGAACTGCAATAAAGATAACTACCTGCAATGTACAATTTTCTTCCTCTAGGAAACCATTTAACCTGAAAGCAAAAATTATTGACTTGTTTCTTTACTTCTAACATTATTATCAACGGATACTTAGTATGAAAGACAGAAGAATAATTTTTTCCAAATTTTAACCAGGATCACTTTTAACCTTCAAGTATAAAGCAGCATCATTAAGCAATACTGACCCTAATTTGTGCCACGTAAAAGTGTCTTGTTCTGCTCCACATTAAAATCAGCAAATGGAGCAGTGATGTAAAGAGCTGCACTGTATAATGAGAGATAAGTTAATGGACTGAAAGAACTTCAATTTAATCAAACACATATTTTATTTTGTTTCAGATATGCATTGTTAACGTGAAAGCATAGAAGTTTGTACATGAGATGTTGGATTTTTTATCTTGCAATATTTAACAAGGTGAAATTACTTCTGACAAGTCATTAACTCTAAAATCAGGCACAATAATTCAATTGTGCATTGAATGAATAAAGCCATGATTTATACATAGCTGGGAAGTTTTCAAAGAGAGAGGAATGGTGAGCAAAGCCAGAATGTGAATTAAACTTGTACATCTCTCTGAGTGGGTATTTAAAAAAATGAAGATGGGGACTTGGAATGAGGAGGGAATGGAGCAAAGTACCACAGCCATAATAGTTGAAGTTGAGTTGAACTTGAATTTGAAATGAATTTTGATGTTTTAAGAATATTGTGTTAGTAAATTCACACAATTATACAAGCATTTTTCTCAGTATCAGTGTGTAACCTAAAATCTCTTTCTACAAAGTTAGCCCAGAAGGTAGGGGGTAAAACAGGGAACGCTGGAAACATTCAGAAAATCAGGCAGCATCTTTTCTTTCTATAGATGCTACTTTCCCTCTGAGTGTTTCTAAAATGTTCTGTTTTTATTCCAGATTCCTATCATCTGCATGTTTTTTTGATTTCCAAAAGCAAGGGGATTCCCTGGAAAATGTATTTGGGCTGAAGGTGGTTAACTCAGGCTGTGTGAAAATTTTGTGCAGTAAGTAAAAGTTATGGGTATCTTTATTGTTCACATATCCGGAGAAAAGTACATAAAATGTGACTCGCACAATATTTTTGTATTCTTCTAGACTGTTCCTTTCATTAGCTTTCTTTGGCACCAGTCCATTTATAATTCTCCTGGTTGCACCATTGTGAATTATCAATGTTCTATTTACCAGCACAATCTAGGATTATATTAAGCAAATTTGCTTCTAATGTAAACAGGATTATGCTGATAGGATTCAAGGTGCTAATTCCGCCTACCACGATAACTAGATGTTCCTGAATGTGTTGCATGATGTAAGAGTTTCCTTTACAATTGTTTGATTGTCAGAGTTGGAAGTGTTAACCATACAAAATATATGTCACAATCTTAGGTTTACAAGCCATAAAATCCCCCACGAAGAGAGACTTTCACTAGCGCTAATGCTGCTTTAGTCTCACATTGCACCATGATATGTGTTAGCTGAGGGAGCTCAATTTTGCAGCCTTCTCTAACATTCAGCCTAAGTTTTCTGAGCAGACTGTCCACAATTTTCCATCACTTACTAGTGGCAGCCATTTGTCCCACTGATGAATGGGATATATCGCACTCAATATAGATATTAATCTATATCTATGACTGTATAGATATTAATCTACATCTTGAAGAATAGTGATGTTATGTGAAAATGAAACTAAAGAGCTAGGTACTGTGTTTCTGTGATATACTTTTTGTCCATTTTATTTCTGTAAGTCAGTGGCTGAATTTCCCTTTGAATACTGCACAGAAGTTTCCAGGTAGTTCATTTCACAGTGATTTATACCAATGGTGTGTCACTGGAAATGTAAATGAGCAATCTAAGAAATCCCATGACCAACTCTTTGATGAAGTCATCGGTGGACTAAAGCAGTTTGACAAGGAATAATTGCATCATTATTGACTTTCTGGAACTTCTCAGCTGTATTTTTCTCTGACAAAGTTGTACTGTGTTCTTCACGGAGAGATTCCTTTAGGATCATAAGTCCTCCTCAGCAGAATTACTCTCATCTTCTTTCCCTAATTCTTGTGGTCTGGTACTGAAATCCAGCTGTTCCCAACACAAATGTCCACTCATAAGAAACGTCGCTGCAATTCATTAATGTTGCTTAGGGGAATCTTTGTGTTCAATTGATGTTGAACTCACATGCAATTTAGGATGCCTGTGGTTTAAGGTCTTATCTGATGTGAAAAATTGCACGTTGGTTTATTTAATCATGGTCTTAACTGATGTTTTACTGATTGTTCAGTAATCCAAAGTGCCTGTGTTTAACCACCCATTAATATTAACTTGTAAGTGCATCAAAAGTAGTTATTGAAAAATGCATCCATTCCCCTTGACATGGTAATTGGGCAAAAGATGATAGAATTATTGTTTTATACACTATAAAATATAAATTGTCTACAAGCAAAGTTGTCAAAATAAATAAAGATCTTTCATATTATCCCAAAGTACTTTACAGTCAATGAGAAACTTTATGAAGTACAGTGTTCAATGTTGGTAGAAAACAGCACACAACAAACTCCCACAAACAGCAATGTGATAATGACCAACTATGCATTTTTTTGTGATGTAGAATGCAAGATTAATATTTGACAGTACAATGGGAATAACTCCACTGCTCTCCCTCAGAATAAAGGCATGGGATCTTTTTACATCCATTTGAATGAGCAGACAGGGCCTTGATTTATCGTCTCACATCTCATTCTTCTAAGCTCTAAAGAAAACAGGGGTAGTGTATTCAAGTTTTACTCATAAAGTAAGCCCGTCACCTCAGGAATCAGTCTGGTGAATCTTTGCTGCACTCCCTTTAGCAAGTATATCTTTCTTTAGAAAAGAAGACCAACATTGAACACAATATTCCAAATATGACTCACCCAAGGCCTTGTATAACTTTAGTCAGACATCTTTACCTTATTACTCAAAGTTGATTGCAAGCTAAAGTCCCAAGAGGCATTGAAGTACATTTTAGGCTCGAACAGTCATCCAAACTTAATTATCTGTTTAATTTATTGTAGAAATAGAATTCACAAATGTATTTCAGTTTAAAAGTCAGAATCAGAATCAGGTTTATTATCACTGACATATGACATGAAATTTGTTGTTTTGCGGCAGCTGTACAGTGCAAGACATAAAGACCTAAAAACTACTGTAAGTTACAAAAATAAATAAATAGTGCAAAAGAGGAATAACGAGATAGTGTTCATGAGTTCATGGTCTGTTCAGAAATCTGATGGCTGAGGAGAAGAAACTGTCCCTGAAACATCGAGCATGGGTCTTCAGACACCTGTACCTCCTCCCTGATGGTAGTAATGAGAAGAGGGCATGTCCAGGATAGTGAGGGTCTTTAATGATGGATGCCACCTTCTTGAGGCACTGCCTCTTGCAGATAACCTCAATGGCGGGGAGGGTTGTGCCCGTGATGGAGCTGGCTGAGTCTACAACCCTCTGCAGCCTTTTTCGATCCTGCGCATTGGAGCCTCCATACCAGGTGGTGATGCAACCAGTCAGAATAAAGATGGAAGAGTCTCCTCTTCCATGGGTAGAAGATACAGGAGCCTGAGGGCATGTACCACCAGACTTAAGGACAGCTTCTACCCCACTGTGATAAGACTATTGAATGGACTATACAATGAGATGGACTATGACCTCATAATCTACCTTGTTGTGACCTTGCACCTTATTGCACTGCACTTTCTCTGTAGCTGTGACACTTTACTCTGTACTGTTATTGTTTTTACCTGTACTATGTCAATGCACTCTGTACTGACTCAATGTAACTGCACTGTGTAATGAATTGACCTGTATGATCGGTTTGCAAGACAAGGTTTTCACTGTACCTCGGTACAAGTAACAATAATAAACCAATACCAATACCAATACCAGAATACTCTCCACCGTATATCTATAGAAATTTGAAAGAGTCTTTGGTGACATACCAAATCTCCTCAAACTCCTCACAAAGTAGAGCGCTGGCGTGCCTTCTTTGTGATTACATCAATGTGTTGGGCCCAAGATAGATCGTCTGAGATGTTGATGCCCAGGAACTTGAAGCTGCTCACACTTTCCACCGCTGACCCCTCAATGAGAACTGGTGTGTGTTCCCCCAACTTCCCCTTCCTGAAAGTCCACAATCAATTCCTTGGTCTTGCAAACATTGAGTGTGAGATTGTTGTTGTGATACCACTCAACCAGCTGATTTATCTCACTCCTGTGTGCCTCCTCATCGCCATCTGAGATTCTGCCAACAAAAGTGGTGTCATCTGCAAATTTATACATGGTGTTCGAGCTGTGCCTCACCACACAGTCGTAAGTGTCTTCTTCTAAAGCATGTCATACTGTAAGGTTGTAATTCATAAAACAATATGTTCCCTCTTAAACAACTGACCTCCACACAATAGATCATCCTTTCTTCCTCTGAACAATCATTTTAAATAGCTTTAAACCTGAAACTAAATTATAATTCTTCAGAAAGTTTTATCAAGATCTGTTTTCAACATGTTTTCTACTTGCATTCATTTAAACAACTTAAGTAATGCCGTATTCTTCGTGGATTTATTTTCAGCTTTATTTGAACAATTTTATTTCCTGTAAATGTAAATCTTGTAAGCCTTATTGAAACACAGTTAGTTCTCTGTACACAAGACTGCCACTTCTGCATAAAGGTGCAAATTTGGTAAACAACCAAGATTGCAAGTAAAAGAAAATTTAAAAAAAAACTGTTGGATATCTGAAATAATAACAGAAAATGCTGGAAATACTGAGCAGGTCACCCTGATTTTACCATATCACCACTCCCCCACCGTCCCTGCAGTTTAATTAGCTGATTTTGTCTCCCTTCCAGTTCTGACTAAGGGTCTTTAACCTGAAACATTAACTCTGCTTCTCCTCCAACAGATGCAGCCTGACCTAGCTGAGAGTTTCCAGCAATTTCTGTTTTTATTTTACCAAGGTCACACACTGTGGTCTGGCACAGGATCCAAGTGAGGAAGTCCCAGACTTTACCCTGCTTCAGAACCCCTGCTCCACCTTACCTTGTTTGGGAAGATGCTGACTACAAAAGCAGAAAATGAGCAAAAGCCCCAGCTCAGTTGTGGTTATGCCACTCAGATGAAGGTCAAAGCATGAATTCCTGTTCTGAACAATCTATTAGCAATGGGAAAGTCTAATCTGAAACCATTGAGAAATCCATACATATGACATACAACTTTGAAATGTTGCTGCTGTAAGGACAAGATAGGTCTTTTCATCTGTGGCAGATGGTCTGCAGTATACACAAGAACAAGAAGATGTACACTGTCACATGGATTTGTTTGAACTACCACTAATGTTAACAAAAGTTATTTTCACAAAATGAAGAATTCTTTCCTATATTTCTGTTAGATGTATCAAGTTCTGGATAGCGGCAGATATCATAGTATAGAGTTCAGGTCATGACAATATTCAAGGTGGAAAAGCAACGATTTGTAAAGTTAGACAGTGGACAGACATGAGTTAGTGTAGGAGGAAGAGCAGGAATATGTATGGGCATCAAATGAAAATTAAAATGCAACTCAGGCAGCATCTATGGAAAGAGAAACAGTTACTGTCAAGGGTTTGCAACTCTTTGTTAACTATTTTTCTTTCCACAGATGTTGCCTGATTTATTGAGATTTTCCTGCATTTTCTCAATATGTATGGTCATGAGAATGGAGGTAGGGAAGGATTTGAGAATGAAAGCAAGAGTTATACTGCTCATTCTCAAAAAGGCAAATGCACTTGATGAGGCCAGAGCTGAAGCCCTAATACTACATATACTGTACGTTAGACCAAGTCTGCAATTTACATTCTCTGGACAACACTAATGAACCAAATGTAGAACTCAATCCATAAGAATGAAAATGGATTTGATGGGAGAGATGGATCCTGGTGATTCAAGTCATAGAGGGTTAGCGAGTCATACATCATGGAAACAGGCCGTTCGGCCTAACTTGATTCTCTAGACCTGAAGGAAAATGGCTTTGGTACAGATCAAATGCAGAGATCAAGATCTTCCATCAATATTTTTTTTCTGAGGAAGGATTTGAAACCTGCTGTTTAACAGAGAAACCTTTCTCTTTCTATACTTCTGTCATTAACCCATTATTTCAGGTTAACTCTAGCCAGTCCAATTTATAGCCCTATTATTATGGAAAAGGTAATGAAAGACACACAAACCAAGGCCACACCAAACTGGGTCAACTGAGAGGTTCTCTTTCACTAGAACCTATCAGACTTCTTTAAAAATGGCTCAAAATGACAGTATTTCAGATGGTAATGGTTCAATAATAAGGCGCAGGAGGGAACTGTACTTCACTTAAGTTGATCTGCAAAAATGATTTGATGTACTAAACTCAAAAGAACAGTAGAGAGAGGTTGAAATGCAGGTTTCACACCACTAACTGACTTTATTGTGCACTTTTATATTTTCATTTAGTGTGAATTTATTGTTGCCTCTGTGGCGACTCACCGTCTAGTCGGGCGAACCGGCTCGGCAGTCGGGTCGCGCGGCGTCGGAGCGACGAGGCCCAAGATGGCGGCGGGCCTCGTCTTTCCGAGCGACGGGGAGAACCCGCGCGCGGGAAAGTCCTGATGACGTAGGACTTACGTCATTGCCGGTTTTTTTGGGCGGGAGTTTTTCTCCCTTAAAGGGCCCGCACAAGGCGGGAAAATAAACCAGTTCTGTTTGGCAATCCTCCGAGTAGAGTCTTGTTTTATTCCGCGGTAGCAACTGCTACATTGGTGACCCCAACGGTCCAAACGGCTTTTGGACCCGCGAAATGGACGACAGCGCAGCAGCCAACGCAGTGGCCCTCAAGCTGCCCACCTTTTGGACCCTTCGGCCCAGCGTCTGGTTTGACCAGGCTGAAGCGCAATTCCACCTTCGGCAGATCACCTCCGACTCCACGAAGTACTACCATGTGGTTAGCTCTCTGGACCAGGAGACAGCCGCCCAGGTTGGAGACTTCATCCAGTCGCCTCCGGAGGAAGATAAGTACCTGGCTTTCAAAGATCTTTTGATCCGGACCTTCGGCCTCTCCCGTCGTGAGCGCGCCGCCCGCCTGCTTCATCTGGATGGCCTGGGGGACAGATCCCCATCCGCCCTAATGAATGAGATGCTGGCATTGGCCGAGGGACACAAGCCATGCCTGATGTTCGAACAGGCCTTCCTCGAACAGCTCCCCGATGACATCCACTTGTTGTTAGCTGATGCCGACTTCAGCAACCCCCGTGAGGTGACCGCCCGGGCAGATGTCCTGTGGAGGGCCAAGCGCGAGAGCGGTTCGTCCGTCAGTCAAATCACCAGGCCGCGAGCCCAACGCCTGCCTCGCCCGGCCCCAGCAACCGAGCAGCCACGCCCCAGGAACGCAAACGACGACACAGGTGACCAGCTGTGCTTCTACCATCAGAGGTGGGGTGCGGAGGCCCGTCGATGCTGCCCACCCTGCAAGTTTCAGGGAAACGCCAGGGCCAGCCGCCGCTGATGGCTACGGCGGCTGGCCGCCGACAGAGCCTCCTCTTCGTTCAGGACAAGAAATATGGACAGCGTTTCCTCGTTGATACTGGAGCGGAGGTCAGTATTTTGCCCCCGACAGGCCGCGACACTCGTGACAGGCCACCAGGTCCTCTACTCAATGCCGCCAACGGTACAACGATACGGTCTTTCGGCACCCGTACGCTTCAATTACACTTTGGCGGCAGCCGTTTTACCTGGACCTTTACCCTTGCCACCGTCGCCCGACCACTCCTAGGCGCCGATTTCCTTCGGGCCCACAACCTGTTAGTCGACCTGCGAAGGAAGCGGTTAGTCCACTCTAGCACTCTCCGGACCTATCCCCTGGGAGAAATCAGCCCACCAGCCCCGCGCCTGGACTCCATTACCCTTTCTGGCGACGATTTCGCCAAGCTCCTAGCCGAATTCCCATCGATTTTGGCACCTTCGTTTACAAATTCTCGGCCCACAAATGGGGTACGACACCACATCATTACCACAGGGCCACCCCTTCATGCCCGAGCACGACGATTACCTCCAGACAAGCTCCGCCTGGCAAAGGAAGAGTTCCATCACATGGAGGAGCTGGGGATTGTTCGCAGGTCAGACAGCCCCTGGGCCTCCCCCCTGCACATGGTCCCCAAAGCCACCGGAGGGTGGAGGCCCTGTGGCGACTACCGCAGGCTGAATGACGCCACCACCCCGGACCGCTATCCCATCCCTCACATCCAGGACTTCGCAGCGAACTTACACGGGGCCCGCATCTTTTCCAAAGTGGACCTCGTTAGGGGATACCACCAAATCCCGGTCCATCCGGATGACGTCCCCAAAACTGCGATTATCACCCCATTCGGCCTGTTCGAATTCCTTCGGATGCCGTTCGGCCTTAAGAACGCCGCGCAGACCTTCCAGCGGCTGATGGACGCAGTAGGCCGAGACCTGGACTTCGTGTTCATTTACTTGGACGACATACTGATCGCCAGCCGTAACCGCCAGGAACACCTTTCCCACCTCCGCCAGCTGTATTCCCGCCTCCGCGATTTCGGCCTCACGATTAACCCGTCCAAGTGCCAATTCGGACTTGACTCTATCGATTTCCTCGGCCACAAAATCACCAGCGACGGGGCATCACCCCTACCCGCCAAGGTGGATGCTATCCGCCGTTTTGCCCGCCCCGACACAGTCACAGGCCTACAGGAATTCCTTGGGATGGTCAACTTTTACCATCGTTTCATCCCTGCAGCAGCCCGTATCATGCGCCCTCTGTTCTCGCTGCTGGCTGGTAAGGGCAAGGACATCACTTGGACTGACGAGGCTGCGGCTGCTTTCGTTAAGGCCAAAGACGCCCTGGCAGATGCCACGATGCTGGTACACCCTAGGACTGACGTCCCGACTGCCCTCACGGTAGATGCGTCCAACACCGCAGTGGGTGGGGTACTGGAACAGCTGCTCGAAGGCCGCTGGCAACCCTTGGCATTTTTCAGCAAACACCTTAGACCGCCCGAACTGAAGTACAGCGCTTTTGATCGGGAACTTCTAGCGCTGTATCTGGCGGTCCGGCATTTCCGATACTTTCTAGAAGGCAGGCCTTTCACCGCTTTCACCGATCATAAGCCTCTGTCCTTTGCCTTCTCCAAAGTCTCCGATCCCTGGTCAGCTCGTCAGCAGAGACATTTATCCTACATTTCCGAGTTCACAACTGACATCCAACATGTCTCCGGAAAGGATAATGTCGTTGCTGATGCACTTTCCAGACCAACCATCCACAACCTATCCTTGGGTGTCGACTACATGGCCCTGGCTGACGCACAGCAAGCCGACGACGAACTGCCCAGCTACAGAACCGCAGTCTCGGGTCTGCAGCTCCGAGATTTCTTGGTTGGTCCAGGTCAGCGGACCCTACTTTGCGACGTTGCGACTGGTCAGCCCCGCCCTATTGTCCCTGCAGCCTGGCGGAGACGCGTTTTTGACTCGGTACATGGGTTGGCGCACCCGTCCATCAGATCTACTGTCCGACTGGTCGCCAGCAAGTTTGTCTGGCATGGCCTGCGCAAACAGGTCAGTGAGTGGGCCAGGACTTGTCTGCACTGCCAGACGTCAAAAATCCAGCGACACACCAAGGTCCCACCACAGCAGTTCGAGCCTACCCGTAGGAGGTTCGACCACATACACGTCGACCTCGTTTCAAGAGGAGCCCGGTACCTCCTTACCATCGTGGACCGGTTCACGAGGTGGCCTGAGGCAACCCCCCTGACTGACATCTCAACTGATTCCTGCGCCCGAGCGCTGCTCGCAACTTGGGTCTCACGTTTTGGCGTTCCGGCCCACATCACTTCAGACAGAGGCACCCAATTCACTTCCAGTTTCTGGGCTGCATTAGCGAACCTGCTAGGGACGCAGCTGCACACCACCACGGCCTACCATCCTCAATCAAACGGGTTGGTGGAACGTTTTCACCGCCATCTAAAATCAGCCTTGATGGCCCGCCTGAAGGGTCCTAACTGGGTTGACGAGCTGCCTTGGGTCCTGCTCGGCATACGCACTGCCCCCAAAGAAGACCTCCGCACTTCGTCAGCTGAGCTTGTATACGGGGCGCCACTAGTTGTCCCCGGGGATTTCATACCTGCCCTTCAGGACCAAGGGGAACAACCCCCAGCAGTTCTACAAAGACTGCGCGAGAGGCTCGGCGCCTTGGCCCCGATTCCCACCTCATGGCACGGTCAAGCCCCATCCTGCCAGCCCAAGGAACTACGGGACTGTAAGTTTGTTTTCGTTCGCAGGGGCACACCTCGGGCGCCATTGCAACGACCATATGAGGGACAGTTCCGAGTCATACGGAATAACGGATCCACTTTTATTTTGGACATTGGAGGCAGGGAACCGGTTTTCACGGCGGACCGCCTCAAACCGGCCCATTTAGATCTGCAACAGCCTGTCGAGGTTGCCACGCCACGACGCAGAGGCCGCCCCCCTAAGCGGCAGCTGGCACAGCCCACGGACCTTGGGGACTGTCTCGCCGGTTCTGGGGGGGGTTGTGTGGCGACTCACCGTCTAGTCGGGCGAACCGGCTCGGCAGTCGGGTCGCGCGGCGTCGGAGCGACGAGGCCCAAGATGGCGGCGGGCCTCGTCTTTCCGAGCGACGGGGAGAACCCGCGCGCGGGAAAGTCCTGATGACGTAGGACTTACGTCATTGCCGGTTTTTTTGGGCGGGAGTTTTTCTCCCTTAAAGGGCCCGCACAAGGCGGGAAAATAAACCAGTTCTGTTTGGCAATCCTCCGAGTAGAGTCTTGTTTTATTCCGCGGTAGCAACCGCTACACCTCCTTATTTTCATAAACTTGTCCTCATGCAAGTCAGGATTTGCTGGTATAGTGGAATATTATGAGAGCCCTCAGGTTGTTCTCAGGCTCAACTTTCATCATTTTATACCACCTCCAGCATAACTAAAGACATTGCAAGCTCTCTCTGAACTCTTGGTAAATTGGTAAATTGGTTTATTATTCTCACATGTACCAAGTTACAGTGAAAATCTTTGATTTGCATGCCATCCATACAATTCATTTCATCATATCAGTGCATTAAGGTAGTACAAGGGAAAACAGTAACAGAATACAGAATAAAGTGTTAAAGTTACAGAGAAAGTTCAGTGCAAGCAGACAATAAGGTGCAAGGCCATAACGAGGTAGATTGTGAGGTTAAGAGTCCATCTTATCGTACTGGGGACCATTCAATAGTCTTATAACAGCAAGATAGAAATCTTCAGTTTACACCTGCGATGTCTTGCTTGGAAGATTCAGCATTGCGTCACAACCATTGATGCAATGTCATCATTGGAATTTTATAGTCAATGGGCAAGAAATTCTAAAGTGCATAGAAACATGTTTTAAATTATTGTCCAATTTCTTTCAGGGTCATGGGGATATAATATTCTCACATATAAAATGGTGCAAAGCATCATATAATGAAATCTTGTGAAGTGCATCGTTTAAGCCCATTTGTCCTTGATAACCAAGAATAGTTTAAGGACAACAAGAAATCTCCCACTTTTGCTAAGACTCTTAAAGAATTGCTTTTCAATGGGAGAGATGTGACCTTTCATTGAGAGTGCAGAACAGGCAAGGAGCAGGCAATCTACTTGTCTAACAGTTGAGTGAAATTTGTGGAACTGGTGAGTAAAATCATTCAGAAAGGAGAAGCTATACTGTGTTGATCTGAGTAAAAGGAAAACTACACATGGCCCATTCTTTTTTCATCACAACCTTTCTGCCAGATGATTTAAATTGCTTAAGTGGTGAGGACGTGACATGCCTTAAGCAAGCTCCCAGCACTGGGAAGGAATTATGATACAGGAAGAGGGATCTTATGTTCCATTTGCTACTGGGTCAGAGTATTATTGAAGCAGATGCCCATACAGGAAAGTTAACTTACACGTGTGTGTTTGTTTTTTTTATACTCTATTTCATTTATTTTTTGAGATGTGGGTGTCACTAGCAAGGCTAGCATTTATGCCCATCCCTAACTGTTTTTTCAGAAGCCTGTGGTGAACTATTTGAACTGCTGCAGTCCTTCTGGTGAAAGTGCTCCTACACTGCTTTTGGGTAGAGTTTCCACATTTAAACCCAGGAACAAAGAAGGAACAGTGATCAATTTTTAGGTCTGGTGTGCAACCTGGAAGAACACATACAGATGTTCCCATTTGCCTGTTTCCCTTGTCTTCCTTGGTGTTAGAGATTATGAGGTGCAGTTAGAGTAACCCAGGTAAGTAAATGCAGTACATTTTGTTAATGGTACACGCTGCAGCTACAGTGTGCCAATGGTGGAGAGACTGCATGTTTAGCATGGTGGATAGTTCACCAATCAAGCAGGCTTCTTCAGTCTTTCCTGCAGTATATATCATTGTCTGTAATATAACAGCAGTGTATACATATAATCTTGACTGCCGAAAGAAATAATTAAAGACAGGAATATGTGGAAACTATCTTTATTTCTTGGTTTGTTTTTAATAATGTTTTTGTTTTAGGTTCAAAGTGGTTTATAAGTGCATGTTGTTGCTGTTCAGAGAAAATTTGTGGGTATTTCCAGAATAAGTATGTTAAGGAGAAAACTTTGAAAATTATTTTGTGCATGCATTGGCTAAGTTGCAAATTCAATGCTTATGTATTTCTGAGAATGATGAAAAACGTGATATGTGACTCATTTGATTAATATGATGGTGGGTAATTTTCCTTTTGCTACTTGTAAGTTATTTTGTTGATTTAAGCTGGCTTGCATTGTTTTCAGCAGTGCAGTTTGATTTCCTTTTCATAGCGATATTGCACCCAAACCAGCAGTATCAGGATAGGCATAATACATTTTGTAAATGTAAAGGGCTTGTGTCAGACCTAAATTTACAAGAATATGCACTTCTTGTTGTGGCATGTTGATGGTTTTTTTCTGTATCTCTCACACCTACCTTTCTTTGGATGTAAAAACCCTCTGTGCCACTTATGGGGATTTTTACCTCTTTCATGTTAACTGCATCATCATGCTGGGATTACTGACCTTCACAATTTGACAAATACCAATTCCATCTTCACAACAACAACCAGGTATGGTCAATAAATGTTGAAATAGCGAGTGACACCCACAAATGTCGGGCTATTGATGTAATTGAACAGCATCTATAATATTTTATTTAAAACCAAGAGAATTGTTCCAAACAATTGCTTTGCACTTATTGCTTAATTGTTTTTCTTCTTTTGATAATTAATTACTAAAATATCACAATTATATTCTGTATTCTCCAATGAAGAAATATTTGTATATGCCAGTTTGGCCATCAACTTTATTACTCATGAAAGAGACATTTTTCTGTATTGTGAAGTAGCTTTAAAGTATTTGCTTTTAAATTAACCGAGACAATAGATGCCCTCTACTGCATGTCTTGTCATGGGATCATGGTTATCATGCTTGCTCTGAATATGACTTCAACAGTCACAGACTCATCAAGAAACAAAATTTCTAATTACTAAAGAAAAATGCATCACCGGGCTATTAAACATGCATCAAGTTTATTAGTTCAGATCTCAGTTTCTTATTGCCTGGCTCCAGATCCCACTGAGGAAAAAGTGAAGAACACTTAGTAAGATGAATGCTCAATTTCTTGGCAGCTGATCAGGACTAAATGTATTATGTTGATTTTTCGTATAACCATCTGAATAGTCTCTTAATAATAGAAAAGAAACTTTCGCTTTTGATATCAGCCAAGCATTTCAAAAGTCTAAGCAACATGAGAAATGTTTTGCAAGGAAAAATAGAATTACGATAGAAACATGCTTTATTCCTTTAGATATTTCAATAATTTTACACCAAATATTTGTACAAGAAAACTAATTTCCACCCATAATATTTTAACTAAAATATTTCACAATATTTGAATAATACATTGTGCTTCTATTCAGAACAAACATTTATTATTTAAGCTCCTCTTCCTTCAATTTTGAGCCCTACAACTTTTGAGACTTTTTAAGTGATCCAGCAAATTAATATTTTTACTTTAGTACTGGTTTTGGTTTACTATTGTCATTTGTACCGAGGTACAGTGAAAAACTTGTCTTGCATACCGTTCGTACAGATCAATTCATTACACAGTGCATTGAGGTAGTACTTTGTGAAGATACTTACAATTTCAGAACTCTGTTATCAGATAAATGATTTTGATTCATTTTTGGCAAAGCAGAGCTGTAATCTGTTCCAGTTTATTCAATACTATAATACTTTGTGGTGCCGTATAATGTTATGATTCCCCAGCACTGGAACCACAGAAACAGTATTTGAACATTTTGATTTATAACTGGGGAGTTGGAGGAAGAGGAAGAAATTGAAATAATGAGGACAAAATAGGAGGAAGAGGAAGTTGAATTGCTGGAGAGTTGGGATGAGGGTGCGTGATGAATCAGGATGTTGGAAAGTTAGAGAAGGAGGAGGAATCAGGGAGTGGAGGAAGAGGATATTGGGCTGCTGGAGAGATAGTGAGTCAAAGGTTTTTGAATACAAGGGATTCAGGGGAAGTACTTGGGTCAGGAGTTCACCATCTCCACCCAACTTTGTGTAATAAATTTTAGAACTTCTGATTTTCAGGCCAATTACGTGTCCCACATGGAACAGGTATTTATACATGCTCTAGACTTAAAACTATGAACCATGATTAAAAAATTTACAGATATAAAAGAATGATAGGATACAGAGAAATGGAAAGGAGCAGAGGGATTTTGAAGGTTATGTCCACTAATCATTGTAGACAGGATCGTTAAGAAATCAGACATGATTCTTGCTTTTAATGACCAAAACACAGAGTTCACAAGCAGGGAGGTCATACAAGAACAGTGTAAAACATTAATTATACACAGCAGGAGTACTGTGTACAATTTGGATCACCACATCACAGGAAAATTGTGGTAGCTTTGGAAAGGGAGCAAAGAAGATTAATGAGAATGTAGCTAGAGCTGGAGAAATTGTAGTTATGAAGAGTGAATCACTAGGCCTGGGTTGTTTTCTTTGTACCAAAACAGACTGTGAGGAGATTTAATTGAACTGGGATGCCTAGACAGGGTGAACAAGAAGGATCTATTTTCCTCAATATGGAGGTCACTAACTAACGAATGTAAATTTAAGGTAACTGGTAGAAGGGTTAAGAGGGGAGAGATGAAAACTTCTGAGGCCGAGGTTCTAGAACTCACTACTTGAAAGGGTAATTGTGTTGGGAAATCTCTGGTCCCTACTGGAAACGAACAGAGTACCAATTAAAAACAGAGGCAGGGACTTGAAAAGTCAAATATACAACAAGGATTTGCAGAGGAAACTGTGACCTAATTGAGAAGAACTCATTGATTACTTTTATTATTTTAAGTCAAGGAAAATGGTGTCTTGTGCTAACAATATGCCCCTTACTTTTCAACATTAAAGGTAGATAAATTGCACAGAAAAAAAGAAATAAGCTGCTGGAGGAACTCAGCGGGTCAGGCAGAATCCATAGAGACAAATGGACAGTCAACGTTTAGGGTCGAAACCCTTCATCTGGACTAAGAGGGAGAGCAGTCAGAGAGAGTCTCACAGAACTTCTGTCGAAGAGAGGAGGAAAACTTCATCAAAGTGGGCATAGCTCCAAGAGACTTTGCAGTGGGGTAGTAAAATGGAGAAACAAGAAACTGTAGATGCTGGAATCTGGAGCAAAAAACAAACTGCAAAAGGAACTCAACAGGTCAGGCAGCATTTGTGGAGGGAAATGTCAAGACCATTCATCTGGATCCAGATAAACTATACTGACTGAACTAGGTGACTCCAAAGATGATTCTTCCTTTATACCTTGGGGTGGATGAAAACATTTTTATAATTCTTATGCTTTGTTTTATCATGTGTTTCATCACCCTGTTGTCAACATGTTTGGAAAGGTCCACATGATGGTATTGTGCAAAGGATTTAAATATTTAGGTTAGACCACAAGAAGTTGCAATGGTGAACTTTGAGGTATGAGTTCTATATTATCAGACACCAGATCCTATGGGAACTCCCCTACTGGTAAGGTAATCAAGTGGCTTACTGCAATAGCTAATACCATTGCTTCCAAAAGAAAATTTTTCAGCAAAGTCCTTCAAAGAAGGAAATCCTCCATTCTTGCTTGATCTGGGATGAAGTGATTCCAAATTCTCCAGTGTGATTAAGACCTCACTGTCTCCTGAAATGACCCAGTGAGCCACTCAGCTCAGGGGCAAATAGGGATGAGCAGTAAGGGTGGCTTTACCATCAACATTCACATCATGCCTTAGGCAAGTCCCAAACACGTAGCACAAAGTTTTGAAAAGATATTACAATTTCAGGGTAGCTGTGCCTCAATCAATGTGGGAAAATATTTATGTTTCTGCCCAGAGAAGTTTTTGGACAATCAAAGTCTTTCTTTTTTAATTGGTTGGTTGTTGATGATCTAAGCAGTTAAATTACTAGATTAATAATCCAAAGTCCTGGAATATAGATCCACTGCCAACATAGCAACTGGAGAATTTAAATTCAGTTAATTAACACAACAGCTGTAACTAAAAAAAACAGTGAATTGTCATACAGATCCATCACTAGTGGATTCACTTATGACCTCCAGGGAAGGAAATATGCCATTTCTTGCTAGTTTGACTTAGACATGCTGTTTTCCATAGAGAACAGGAAATTGACTGGTGGATGACTAAAAAATATCAGGAACAAGTTGGAGATTAAATGTCAGCATATCCAACCTTTTGCTTCACCACTAGACTCAAAAGTGAGCTGAGGGGAAAAGCACAACTATCCTGAATTGAGGAAATATATCACCACACCTTCATCGTTGCTGGGTCAAAATCCTGGGGCTCCCTCCTCCACAGAACCTTCACCTAGAAAGACTGCAGCAGTTCAAGACGGCAGCTCACCACCATTTTCTCAAGGACGGTTGAGGATGGCAAATATATGCTGACTTTAGCAGTGATGCCAAGATCCTTAAAAAAACCTTTCTAACATTAATCCACCCAAGAAAGCTCACAGACATCATGTTTAGATGAAGCAAATGAAGACACATTGTTCCCATTGGTGAAAGGCTGAGAACCAGAGGACACAAAAGAGTGAAGAGTGATGAAGAAGTATTTTTTTCACATAGTTATGATCTACAATTCCCGTCCTGAGAGAGTTAAGGAACTGGATGCAACTGCCACTTTTGAAAAGGAATTGGGTAAATAATTGAGGAGGAATACATTTTGGGGTTGGAGGAAAGAAGCAGGTTACTGGGACTGACTGGATTGCTCTTGCAGAGAGCAGATATGGGCTCAAAGGCTCAATTGCAATAATTCCAGCATAAAATCATGGAGATTTAACATATCCAGGAGCCCATTTGGCCCATGTTCTGTGTTTCTAAAATTCTTCTGTTTGGTTCTTCCCTCCATACCCACAGGGAGTTAAAGCAAATAACATTGCACTGAGGATAAGTTTTCCAACATTAAGGAAAATATTCAGATCTACTCAAATACATTGTTCAACATTCTAACCAGCAACAAGACAGAATGAGTCACATTGGAGACTATGTGCTGCTTCATCAGCAGTCAATCAATTGAGAGTTGGATCCAGATTCATAAATTCCCAAATCTCCAATCTTTATCCTAAAGCTACAGATGGGAAAGATTGAGGGAAACGAACGTCAGCAGACAAAAAGGGACAGCTGCAGAAACAAATCATAATATGCCAAAACTGCAAAGGATCATGTCATTGCATGAAAATATAGGGGTAACAAGAAAGGACTTTATAGCACCCTTCTTGATCATAGAAGGCCCCACAGAACTTTATAACCAATGAACAACTTTTGAGGTGTAGTAATTTTTACAATGTAAGAACACAGTAGCCAAGTTGCACACAGTAATATTCTGTGAATAGCTATGTGGTAAATGACCGGGTAAACTTTTACTTAGTATTATTAGTTGAGAACTAATATTGGGGATGACCCTCTCCAGATTTTCTACAAGCAGCCAAAGTGGGATCTTTCACGCCCTTCTGAAGGGGCAATCAGTGTTTGGTTTAGTGCCTCATCAGAATGAGAGCAAATCTAACTGTGCTGTTTACTTTCTGCACTGTACTCCTCTTAGTATAAAACTTGGGACAGGGCAGCATTCCTGAGGTACTGCCCTTTCAACAGTACAGTACTCCCTCAGTGTTGCCCATTCAATTATACAGCACTCCCTTAGTTCTGTTCCTGTGACAAGGGAGTCCTATCATAGTATTGTCCCTTCAGCACTAAAACATTCCCTCAATACCTGAGACTGACAATGCAGCATTCCATCCCCTACAGTGGCAGGGGAGAGTCAGAGTAGAGTTTCTCAGATCCTTTTTATTTCTCTGACCTGACCCAAAGTGATTCCATTCTAGTCCTTCTGTTCGCTGTTGGGAAGCACTGAGGACCATAATACTAAGTTGTTACATATTTGAGTGTGGCAGACTCAATGGCCCAGGAGGCCTTCCTCTTTCAATCACTTTGACAGGCTCTTAAAAATCCTCCAGCCACTGTAGCTGACTAAGTATTAAAGTTGAAAAGCACTTCAATATTATTTGCTTTTTCCTTACAGTTTCTGAAATAGTTGGG
This sequence comes from Pristis pectinata, assembly GCF_009764475.1. Classification (NCBI taxonomy): domain Eukaryota; kingdom Metazoa; phylum Chordata; class Chondrichthyes; order Rhinopristiformes; family Pristidae; genus Pristis; species Pristis pectinata. The sequence continues at coordinate 93,398,398 of NC_067409.1, read as the reverse complement.
GGTTGGATTGCAATTACTCACCAAGGCTGCTCAAACAGCACCTCCCAAATCTGTGACTTCTACCCCACTGTAATAAGACTATTGAACGCTTCCCTAGTACGATAAGATGGAGTCTTGACCTCACAATCTACCTCGTTATGACCTTGCACCTCATTATCTACCTGCACTGCACTTCCTCTGTCGCTGTGACACTTCACTCTGCATTCTGTATTGTTTTAACTTGTGCTACCTCAATACACTGTGTAATGAATTGATCTGTATGAATGGTATGCAAGACAGGTTTTTCACTGTACCTCGGTACAAGTGACAATAATAAACCAATTCCAATTCTAATTCCAATTCTACACCAAAAAACACAAGGGCGGAGATGCAGGGAACACCACCACCTTCAGGTTCCCCTTCAAGTCACACCCCAGCTGACCTAGAAATTTATCATCATTTCTCCTGGCTAAATCCTGCAACTCTCCGCCTATCAATACCAAGGAAAAGCCCTCACCAGAAGGACTGCAGTAGTTCAGGGGCAGTGAGGAATGGTCAATAAATCCTGGCCTTATCAGTGACGTTCACATCCCATAAATAAACTTTAAAAATTAAAGAAATCACATTTGTGTATTAAAAAAAAGAGTTAATGTTTATCCTTGTAACCACCGGACTTTATTTCCTGTCCCTGCCCCTGGATGAATTCCATTGTCTGCTTGTAGTGCATAAAAGATACTATGGAGGAACTCAGCCAGGAATTATCTGATGCGCCTGAGTCTCCACTATATACCATATAGAGATTGAAAATTCTGCTCAAAAAATGCAACCTCTTTCAATTTTATTCATAGTACATTTTACTTTGGTTCCTTCTTTTATCTTGAAAACGCAGATTGATAGAATGTATTGCATATATCTATTAAGCAATCCAGAACTTCTAATTATCCTTTTAAAGATGATTCACACTTAGGGTTAAAACTCATGACCAGTTCAAGAAACATAAGTCATATTAACCATACCAAGTTTCTCTTGATGATTCAACAAGTTTACAGTTTGAAGATGACCCACGCTAGTCTCAAATGTTCCTAACTGCTGAGTTAGCTAGTTTCAGCAAAGACAGAGGACAGAACATTACAAATGCTTTTGTGAGCACCATCTACCCTCTTATCCCTCTGTATTGTTTACATGCAGGATTGAGTTCACAAAGACTTTGTAGACAAGTTCAGACAGAAATCTAATTTGTTTTCTCTCCATTTGATGTAGGAGTGAACAGAAGGTAAAATTGTCCATTCTAAGGAAGGATAGAAGGGAAGAGATAAAGAAGCAAATTTGTATTTATATAGCACCTTTCACAACCTTAGTACCTCAAAGCCACTGAAGTATATTGATGTGTAGGACTTATTAGAATCTAGAAAATATAAAGTAGCATCATGGATCGAGGAAAGTATGAAATTTGAGGACTAAATTTCTGGTCACGATGCTACAGGAAGCATGTAATGGGACTGGAGAGGATACAGAGGAAATTTACAAAGATGTTGCCAGGGCTGGAGAGTTCAGGTTATGTGGAGAGTCTGTATAGGCTGGGGTTGTTTACTTTAGAACAAAAGAGACCAAGGCTAGACTTGATTGAGGTATCTAAGATTATGAGAGGCCAAGACACGGTAAAGAATAAGGATCTATTTCCATTGGCACAGAGGTTGGAGACTAAAGATATAGATTTAATTTAACTGGTAAAAGGGGGAAATAAGGAAAATGTTATTTAACTTACCAAGTGGTGGGGGTCTGTAACTCACTGCCTGAGATAGTGGTGGAGGCTGAAATTCTCACCACACTTAAATGAGCACATGGATGAGCATGGGATGACCCACAATCTGTGAGGCTTTTTGGTATTGGTATTGGTTTATTATTGTCACTTGTACCAAGATACAGTGAAAAGCTTGTCTTAAAAACCGATCGTACAGGTCAATTCATTACACAGTGAAGTTACATTGAGTTAGTACAAAGTGCGTTGATGTAGTACAGGTAAAAACAGTAACAGTACAGAGTAAAGTGTCACAGCTACAGAGAAAGTGCAGTGCAATAAGGTGCAAGGTCGCAACAAGTGACATGAGGTCATAGTCCATCTCATTGTATAAGGGAACTGTTTAATAGTCTTATCACAGTGGGGTAGAAGCTGTTCTTAAGTCTAGCCGTACGTGCCTCAGGCACCTGTATCTTCTACCCGATGGAAGAGGAGAGAAGAGAGAACATCCCGGGTGGGTGGGGTCTTTGATTATGCTGGCTGCTACACCAAGACAACGAGAGGTAAAGACAGAGTCCAAGGAGGGGAGGCTGATGTCCATGATGCGCTGGGCTGTGTCCACAACTCTCTGCAGTTTCTTGCGGTCCTGGGCAGAGCAGTTGCCATACCAAGTTGTGATACATCCAGATAGGATGCTTTCTATGGTGCATCGGTAAAAGTTGGTGAGAGTCAAAGGGGACAAACCAAGAGCTTTGGACCAAGAGCTGGGAAGAGAGATTAGCCTAAACTCTATGGGTCCAATGGGCCAAATGACTTCCTTCTGCAGCCTATGTTTCTATATTTTTATGATTCCATGACTGAGTGTTCCCACAAAAGTCAAGTAGGTGACTGGCATGCAAGCCCATAAATTATGACCAGGTGTCATTCAAATCCATTTACCATAAACAGCTTACACATTAAACAACACTGCTGGGAAACCTTAGATCACCAAGTATTAAAAACCCTCTCGACAAGAAAGAATCATTCACATGGGAATCACATTATATAAAAATATCTACACCTACAGAAGAAGAGTGAGGGGAAAATTGGTAGAGAAACTATTGAGTGTTATGAAGTAAGTCAGTTCAAAAAATTACGATTAGAATAATCAGGACCACATAGATCCATATAAACAAGGAATAGATTTTCATATCCTTCACCTAGTATTGTGTCAGGATAAACAAGTAAAACTCATGAGTCATGCAACTTGGGGCATTTAATGTAAATCAGGTGTAGAGATCATCTTTATATTTCACAGCCTGTCTGACTTTCAATCCTATAATTGCCTCTAGGTTCTTATCACAGCAAGTCAGAATTGATGCAGGCTAATTCTGTAGGGGAGAGTCATGGATCATGAAACTGTATTATTCTCAAAAAATAATTAGAGGAATGGTGCTTCTTTTTCCATTCCCAGATGCACCAGCAAATCAAGGTTTGACTAGAGTGTTCCTGGGATCTTCTGATAGGCAAGGCAGAATCTTTGTTGAAAGCTAATTCAGGTTGTGTTCTGGAACTCCATCTCTGTACCGTCTTCTTTACCCTCTCATAAAGGAGCCACAAAAATGTTTGAACATATTTTTAAACTCAGTGAAGATTCAGTTACCATGGGCCATGTAGAATTAAAACTGGCTCCTTGGTCTCACCAAAAATCCAAACATCCCCAGAATTCTCAGCATTAGGACCACAAAAGCAAAGTACTGCAGATCTTGGAAATGGGAAATACTAAAAATGCTGGATAAAAACAGTGGGTCAGGCAGCCTCTGTAGAGAGAGAAAAACATAGCTGATAGCCTCTCATTTCAAAGGGCTTATGAAATTCCCAGTGAAAGGCTATTAACCTGAATTATTCACTGTTTTTCTGTCTACAGATGCAATTTGACCTACCGAGTGTTTCCAACATTTGACATTTTTTACTGGCTGTTTTACATCTAAAGTATATCACAAAGTGCCATTTCATCAGCCTGACTCAAAGCAATCAAATTGTTTAAAGCCAGCAATGAAAAAAATGCTGAAGTTCAGTCTAAATTCTCAGATTGAGTCTAGAAATTCAAAAGCAGGCATCATTCTGATTCACGTTCCAATAGTGTTACCACAAGGAATATAATACAACTCACTCAATTAGTCACATCAGAGACTGATGCAATCTATAAGGACTTTGTTTTACTTACAGAAAAGAGTCAATTAACTGCTTGTGGGAAAGCCCACTATGACTTGGAAATTCTTGGTGACATCACAGTGACTGGCTTGTACTCGTCATATCTTTCAGTTCTGTGAATGTGCAGTTGTCTGCAGTTTTCTACACAGCTGAGCTGCTGTCTGGCTGTAGTGCTAGTCTGAGTAATATAATGTTGGAGATGTGAGATAAAACATTAGAGATGAAATGCTCCAAAGATGTTACTGCAGTCAGTGATCCCAGCATTTCCAGCCAGTGAGAAGTGAAGTAAGAAAACTAGGGACTAAGATTGACTGGAAAACAAAAGTCACAGAGACTGTTCTAGCTTCATGTGGACTGTTAAAGGATATTAGTGGCCTTTGTTTCAAGTAGCTGTTTACAGCACTAAATGACCTTCAAAATCCAAAATATTCCATATGCTAGAAACGTGAAATAAAACAGAAAATCAACCAGCATCTCTGGAGAGAGGACAGAGTTAAATTTTCAGGTTGATGACCTTTCATCAGAAACATATACAATATACTGTTTTTGAAGAGTTGGAAACAAGTGGTGAGTGAAACTGATAGAAATGATCTGAGACCCAGAACAGACTTGAAGGACAGAATAGCCTCTTTCTATGTTGGGAGAGAATATCAGGGAAAAATATGGATTAAAAGGGCAGCAGCTCAAACGAATCTCCAGTTTCATCAGAATCCTCGTTTCTTGCCAAATTCCTCACATATTCCCATCAAACACCTTTTAAACTATTTTTAAAATGTATATGTGAACCTCAAGTACAGCTTCTATATATCGGGACAGAATATACTGTGGCCTGAATTTCACGGAATATCAGCTTTTGTTAGTGGTAGGTTTGAGGAGACCCAAGCACAAATGTGAAGTCTCAAACTACCTAGACAAGTTTTAGTAGCCATTTCCTGGCTGTCATTAGAATTCTCATGGGATCCAACAGTGGAACTAGTTCTTGAAGAGATTCCCCAACATTTTCTCCAGGATATCTGCCCTTGGAACTTGTGTTCTGGTTGGACCCAATGCAGAATCTACCAGAGCTTTCATTTCAATGGGGATGGTAAGGATGCAGGGAAGAAAGGAACAAATAAGGCAATTTCCTTCATTTATATTTATTTGTGAATGTAATTGTTTTTAATTATACCTTTTTGCTTTTATTTGTATTATTTTAAGACATTGTAATTTTATTTAATTTATTTCAATTTTATTAGATTGAAATTGTTTCTGAATGTAACTTGTACCAGCTTACACCACTTATGCAGTGGGGTTTCTCTGAGAAGTGTAATTAACAAGGCTGCTGCATGCACTCATGGACAATTAACCTAACATATACTTGAGTAAGAATGAGCTCCTGCTTTTATGCAGTCATGATAGACTTTGAAGTTTATGGAAATGTAAGAATTGTACTGAAAATCAAAAAGAAAGCTGCACATGCTGAAAAATCTGAAATAAAAAACAGAAAATGCTGGACAAATTCAGCAAGTCAAGCAGCATCTGTGGGAAGAGAAATAATAAACATTTCTGGTCTGGGAACCTCCATCGGTAACATTATTCTGAGTTGCTCATCCTTCTGTCATTAATGATGGAGCAGAGGAGGTGTTGCCTTTCTTTAACAGGATTGTCCAAGCTTCTGATATTTAGGAAGGCTAACAAATTTAGATCAGTGCTAAGAACATAAATCATAAGAAGTGAGATTTTGGTCAACCACCAGTCTGCACTTTGCGTGATGGAAATGTTGAATTGTCAGGTGTATATTTTGATAAAGATATTCTTCTCTAGAAGTGGACAGTCAGGCTTGGGTCTCATTATGTCAGATATCTTTCCCACGATGGGCAGATCTTCTTAAATCTCGATATGATTACCAGTGAACTGAGGTAGATATGTAATTTGTGCCTATTCTGCTAGGAATTATTTTTCAATACCAGTGAAAGTTAAGATCAGCTATCATCTTTAGGGATCAATTGGAAAGTAGGGTGCTGGAGTACTGGTCTCTAAAGTAAGAGGCCTAACTTAGAATCTCAGCCTTCAGCTGGATTCATTCTTTAAACCCCTAATGGGTTTATTCTTTAACCTTATTCTATCTGCTAGTTCACTTAACAATTCACACTATGACTGGAGTACAAAAAAATCTAAATTTATATTCCAGTACATCACTGAGGGAGTGCTTCACTGTTGGAGAAACAGTCTTTCAGTGAAACATGGACCTTATCTGTTCTCTCAGGTGGATACAAAATATCCCATTGCACTCCTTGGAAGAAAAACAATGGGTTATCCCCAGCGATCCAGCCATTACCTATTCAGTAGTCAATATTACAAAATAAAAACGAATACTTTGAATACAGCCACATTGCTGTTTGTGGGAGTGTCACAGTATGCAAATTGGCTGCTGCATTTGCTACATATTTTCTACATAACAATAGTGACTGCACCACAATTAAAAAAATATATTGGCTTTGGGCAAGGTGTTGTGGTAAATGCTCTGTAAACATAACTTAATGTCTTTAAGTGTCTTTAATATCAGTTTCAATTAAGACACTAAAATGGTCATTTACTGCTTCTGAGTTATTCACAAAAGATCGCAGTGCACAGCAAGATCTCACATCACATTAGCCTCAGTAAGAAATTGGAATCTGCACTCATTAATGTCATTCTAGTTCAGTATCAATGTCACCATTCTTTTTCATCAGTAACCCCAAGGTGACCAAAGAAATTTTTGACATATGTGTTTATTTTCTTTTATATTTAACTGCAACATTTAATATTCAGGACCTTGGTAATACACCAAAGTTGGTGGTTACAATTAATGTATAGTAATCTGATGAAAAGTTATCCTTTTGAAATACTAACTCTGTTTCTCTCCCCACAGATGCTGCCTGACCTGCTGAATATTTCCAAAATTTTCTCTTTTTATTAGAGTAATCAATGTTTAAAGGATATTAAAAATATTAACTGCATCATACAGCTACTGCTATATATGGAGAGAAGCCAATGAAGAAATAGTTTTCTCACAGGGACCTGCAGAGGCTTCTTTGGAAAAGTATTAAGAACAGTAGATCTGAAAATATGTATTCTTTTACGGTGATGCTTTGTAAAACCTCTCTAATTGGGGGTAGGATTGTTTTCCCTAACCCATTATTATTTTAGTGTATGAATTTAGCCCAAAGCACATAGAGGAGTATTTGATTCCTGCATCCCTATAAATTCCTTTCAAATCCATTCATGTTTCACTGCAACACAAACCATCACTATCTTGACTGCCATTGCTTGCATCTGGCCTCACTTTGTTTGCAATTGCTGTGAGCAGTTTTGAATTATTCTCAATCTGTTCTCCAGACACATCAATTCCTGGGGGAAACAACACTTTCACTGAGTCTCATTCCCAACAGCAGAGGAAGAATTAGAATCAATATTGGCTGTTCATAACCTTTCCTCTGATTAATCTTGTTTATGCTTCAATGGAATTACTTGTGCCATGTGAGGTACAATTATCATTGTCTGGTGCTGCATGTCAATTCTGCATTTGTCTGAATCTCACACATACAAGGCATACATAGTGCGCGCACACGCACACACACACACACACACACACACACACACACACACATATTACATGCAAGTTCTTTGGATTATTTGTTGCTCCAGCAAACTCCTAAATCTGTCTCAATTGACCCTCGCTGTGATTAACCTATTAAATAATGTGAAATAGTAAATGCTTTTAACCTTTATCATATTTAGAAATTTGGCTTAAGAATTCCCTTGGAGTGAGGCAGTCTTACAAAACATAAGAAGTAGGAATAAACAGTAGGCCAAATAGTCCCTCAAGCCTGCTGTGCCATTCAGAAGATTGTGACTGATCTTAATCCGTCTGAGGACCATATGTTTGAGGTTGACAACCACTGCCCAGCATCTGCCTCTGCAGCAGAGGTGCAGAAATAGTATCTTCTTGTGCTCAGAACTGGATTTTCACGTCTTTTGCACATGAGATAACTCAGTTTTCCTGAAGATAATCTTCCTTGTGATTTTTTAGCAATAATTTAATCAGAGCCTATTAAGTTGGACTGTATTACCTGATGCGCAGTAGATAAGGAAGGGAGAATGATATTTTGGAGTCAATATCATTTCTGACATGAGTTGACATCTGAATATTATTTTTTAAAATACATTCATACAACAAATACGAGAGAGAACGAAGCAAATTATATTAACTTTAAGATGTTCAAGAGTTGTCCAAACTTTTGATGAAGAACAGAGCATTCTCATATCCTCAAACAGAAGCTACACCACCCACCTCTCATCCCACCCCTTCCAACCCCCACCTCCAATTCATGTATGAATCACTACAATGTTACTGCTATGAAACTTCCAAGGCTTTGACAAATAACAGCAGCAATATTTAGGGAAGTGTTATTGAGGTTAATGTGACTCAGGGACAGTCTCTGTGACGTGTAGCCCTTAAAGTGATGTGCAATGGCCTAACTGAACTAGACAGTATGTGTGAATTTCCAACATCAGCTGGATCATTGAGAAGCAAATTCCCTGGAGCTGAATAAGTTTTAATGGAATATCTTTTTATGACCTTGATTCATTTTTATTGGCCTTCAGTGGATACCTTCTATACACTAATTATTCAGTGTTCCTAATATTGTTGTTCCTCTAATAACTCCCATTAATGATACGTAGGGATAGTTTACATTTTGTTAGCTTGAATTTTTTTTTTAGATTTGGTTATACATTAAAGTACAGTTGGAACTCTTGAACCCCACAGATCCTTGCCTTGACCTGTAATTTGTGCAACAATGTATTTTGAAAACCAGGTTTTATTTTAGGTCAAGTAGTGACAAATACATGCAGCACTAACTCACTAAAATCATTCTTCATTCTGTGTCTTCCATACACCATGGGAATAGAGACAGAGATTTTTGAAGAAATTCAAACTGAGTTGTTACCTTTACACATCGCCATCACCCTGCAAATAAGATGTGTGCTATATCACTGATGCCTATTTCAAATGAAACTACAGTGTGAGATTCCATCCATCAATTTGCCCCCTGTGCAAATCTGGTTTAGTCATTGTCAGCACCCCTGCAAGCTTTCTGTAATTCATCAAAAAGCACATCTGATGGAGTAACAAATAGTAACATATTCCAAAAGGTTTGTCAAAATACTGTCAAACTAGTGCATGCCAGTGTTTATATTCCAATCATCTCCACCCACATCTAATGGTGTATCTCATTCTTTTCTTCATTTTTACCTGCTTCCTTTCCTGCATTTCACAATCTTTATCTTAATTATTCTCGCTGCCTCGGGTAAGCAGCTAACATAATTAAAGACCCCTCCCATCTCAGTCATTCTCTCTTCTCAGTCATTCTCTCTTCTCCCCCCTTCTATCGGGCAGAAGATATAAAATCTTGAAAGCATGCACTAGCAGGCTTAAGGACAGCTTCTATCCCGCTGTTATAAGAATCTTGAATGGGCCTCTTGTATGATAAAGATGAAATTTTGATCTCTCAATCTGTCTTTGCACCTTATTTGTTTACCTGCACAGTGCTTTCTCTGTAACTATAACACCATATTCTGCATTCTGATATTGCTTTTCCCTTTGTACTACCTCGATCTACATGCTTGGAATGATCTGTCTAGATAGCATGAAAAACAAAGTTTTTCACTGTATCTCGGCAATAATAAACCAATTCCAGTTCCAATTCCCTGCCTTAAAAATATTCAAAGATTCAATTTCCACCACGCTTTGAGGACGGGAGTTCCAAAGACTCACAACAATCTTGGATAAAAAAAAGCCTGTTTGCACACTTGCATGGGTCAGAGCATAGAACATAAAAGTTGTGACATGATGTTGCAACTTTACAAAACATTGGTTAGATTGCACTTGGAGTATTGTGTGCAATTCTGGCTGCCACACCATAGAAAGATCGTGGTTGCACTGTAGAGAGTGCAGAGGAGATTCACCAGTATGTTACCTGGATTGAAGGACTTTAGTTATGAGAAGAGATTGGATTGGCTCAGCTTATTTCCCCTGGACTGGAGGAGGCTGAAGGAGGTATATAAAGCTTTAAGAGTGATAGAAAGGGTAGATAGTCAGAATCTTTTACCCATGGTTGGGGTATCAAAAACAAGAAGGTATAGGTTTAAGGTAAGAGGAAGGATTTTTAAGGGGGATTTGAGGGGAACATGTTTGTTTACATAGAGAGTGGTTGATATCTGGAACTTGTTTCGAGAGGAGGTGGTGGAATTAGATATAATCACTGTTTAAGAACCATTTAGACAGACATCTGTTGTGGGTGTAATGTGGGCAAAAGGGATTAGTGTAGATGGACAGAAAGATCGACCTGGATGTGGTGGGCCAAAGAGCCCATTTCTGTGCTGTATGACTCCATGACTCTGTCTTAAATAGGCAACCCTTTGTTTTTAAACCGTGGCACCTAGTTCTAGATTCTTTCACTAGAGAAAACATCCTCTTCCTATTCACTTTGTCAGGAACCCTCAGGATTTTATATGTTTCAAAGAGGTCACCTCTCACTCTTCTAAACTCCAGCGGATAAAAGTCAAGCTGATCTAACTTGTCCTCATAAGACATCCTGTCCTTTCCAGGTATTAATTTAGTCAACATTCTCTGAACTGTTTTCAATGCATTAACATCCCTCCTTAAAGTCCTTCCTTATGGTGGGCCGAAGGGCCTGTTTTGTGCTGTGCTGTATGGTTCTTAAATAAGACCAATACACAGTATTCCAGATGAAATCTTACTGATGGACTTTATAACTAAAGTCTAGCTTCCCCATTTTTGTAATGAATTTTCCTTGCAATAATCAATAATGTTAGAGCCATAGTCATAGTCATATAGCACAGACCGAAGCCTGTTGGCTCACCAAGTCCATGCTGATCATCAAACACCCATTTACACTAAACCTACAATAATCCTATGTTATTGTCCCACATTACCATTGGCTTCTCAAGATTCTGCTACCTATCTACCCAAAGGACAATTTACAGTGGTTAATTAATCTACCAAAATGCACATTTTTGGAACGATGATAGAAACTGGAGCACCTGGGAGAAACCCATGTGGCCACAGGAAGAACATGCAAACTCCACATACATTCTCTTAGCTGTTCCTAATTTCTTGCTGTATCTGCATGCTAAGCTTTTGAAAATCATGCACTATAACACCCAGATCCCTCTGCATCTCAGAAATTAACAATCTCTATTTACATTTTTTTGATTTTCCTTTCAAAATGGGCAATTTTGTATTTTTCAGATCTTTCCCTATTCACCTAACTTATCTACATTTCTTCGTAGCTCCCTTATGTCCTCTTCTTAACATACTTTCATACCTACCTTTGTGTCATCAGCAATATTATTGAGTTCTGATTATGAACATGTCAAGACACTTGTTCAGACATAATCAAGGCAATTCATCATTTTAAAGACTCTCAGCAGATTCTTTCAAGATGAAGGAGACCAGATTGGTCGTCCTTTATAACATCAAATTTCTGGTATCATCTTTGCAAGATCCCCAAAGCCTCTTTATCATTTTTAATATACAGTGACCAGAACTGCACACAGCATTCCAATCATGGGCCAACCAAGTTTGATGGAGGTGTAACTTAACTTCTCTACTTTTCAGTTCTATTCCTCATTTATGAACCCTGAACAATGATTCAATTTATTGAATAAAAATCTTGCTTGACTCTTATTATCTGTCTTCTGAAGTGAAGTGAGAAGTGAGCACAGGTAAATGGATCAGAAAGTTTTAGAGGGATATGGGCCAAATTCAAGCAAATGGGACTAGCTCAGATAGATCCTGGTCGGCATGGATGAGTTGGGATGAAGGGCCTGTTTCCGTGCTGTGTAAATCTATGACTCTATAAAGTGTGATAGAATCCTGAAGCACAATGAAGGGAAGACATTTGTATATCTTCTTCAATTCAACTCTGCAGTGGTACAGGAATGAAAACTGTTTCTGCCCAATTCACACATTTAAATAGCTTTCCCCAGGTTCCCTCACAATCCTGATTATGTGCAGCAATCTACACGCTGATGTTAGCCCAAATGAAACAGTAAGGTTTCAAACAGTGTTTCCATTTCCACAGGGCACAGCTCCGAGAAGAGTAGCAAAGAGTCAGTTCCCCAGAATACCTGATTCCAGACCAGGGTATCATTGCAACATGTTGCTTTCTTTCTGCTCTCTCAGTGCTTGAATAGCCGTGCTGCTGATCAATTCATAGCCCAATGGAACGGAAATGGCTATGGCCCAACTCACAACTCCAGTGACCTGGGTTCAATTCTGATTTCCAGTATTGTCTATGTGGAGTTTGTACATTTGCCCTGTGACTGTGACTTTCCTCTGGGTGCTCTGACTTCCTTCCAAAGATGTGCAGTTGGTAAGTTATCTAACCACTGTAAACCTCCCCTAGTGTGTAGGTTAGCGGTAGAATTTAGCAGGAGTTGATGCAAATGTAGTGAGTGTAGAATAGGATCATTATAAAGTTTGCTGGTTGTCCATTCCCTGAGGTGTAATTGCATTTACTATGCAACTCAGTGGTTAATTACTTACCTTGCAATATGCACTATTCACATTTTAGAAGTGTTAGATTAACCTTGAATCAAGGACCTCAAACATGGAAATGACCTTCAGTGGAAAGAACAAAGCTATATTGGGACTAAAGCCTTGTAACACAAAGCAGAAGGAGTATGAAAACAGGACAAAGTAAATGCAAAAATAGGCAATGCCATATGTGCCAATTTAATTTATATTTTAGGAAATTGCAGAAACTGGGTTAATTAAAGCTGCAATCTCAATGGGAGTTTGTCTGTAAACAATGATTCATTTCACTGAGAATTTTGCATCTTCTTGCAAAGATCTGGTGGATCATTAAACATTGTGACATTTAGCATTATCACCAGCTGATATGTCACATGAAGTGTTCTTAAAAAGTACTGTGGCTGCATTCTAAAGAAAGGAAGAACTTCACTTCGAAAACCCTGCAAAATCCCTCAAGTATGTTAATTGGTGAAAAAAAATGCAGTTTACTGATGTGATTGAATTCATTACATCAGTGGGTAATCATAGATAATTTTACAACAATATAGCATTATCACTTCATCCTGTTTTACTGATTTTGTTATGCTGGGGAAAAGGGCCCAGAAGGAAAGGAAAAAGACTTATCTCAGGGGTGGGAGTTGGGAAGAGGATCCATGGAATTTACACTTGCCATAATGTTACAAGTTCAATAAAAGGTTTAGAAATTATGGGATATCTCATAAAACAAGTATTTATTTGGCACAACTTTTTAAAGCTTATTCATTCTTTCAGGTCAGTTTGCACTTTTCAAACAACAATATATGAAGCTTTCTACATCAGCATAAAAATGAAATATGTTGTTCCTTTACTTCTTCACATGAAATGGCCCAGCAACTGTAAAATAAATGGAGTAAATCAAAAAGTGTGAAATGTGAAAAGCAAGAGTATAAAGATTACCAGGTTATTAAATAACTAACAGCTGACTAATTTGAAAACTCCCATATAAAACAAAATACCTTTCTTGCAGAAAGTCAACAATGGCTGTAAAGATTACAGTTTAAATCCTAATCTCAGGGAATATTTGATTTGTGCTGCAAATTCCTTCGCCCAGAACTAACCCGTCAATTTTAAGACCATCATGCTCAAAATACTGGAGGAACACAGCAGGTCAGGCAGCATCTATTGAAGGGAAATAAACAGTCGACATTTCCGGTTGAGACCCTTCATCAGCAGCATCTGCAGAAGCTCTTGTGTCTAAATTTAAAACCATATTATTTACTCCCCACCCACAACTGGCGAACAGTTAAGGAGTACCTGCATTGGAATGTGAGCCCAGAGGTTTTGGGATTTAGGATGCCTAATTACAGTATGTTGGAAGCAGGAATTCTGACGCAGCCCCTTTTTACCCTGGTACCTGTCCCTCTTAGACATCAATAGTGGCACAGCTAGTTGAACTGCTGCCTCACAGCTTCAGAGACTTGGGTTCAATCCTGACCTCTGGTGCTGTCTGTGTGGAGTTTGCACATTTTCCCGGTGACTGCGGAGGGGTTGCTCTGGTTTTCTCCCACATCCCAAAAGGATGGTTTTTGGTTAACCAGCCATGTAAATTGTCCTTGATGCATAGATGAGTGGTAGAATCTGGGGAGAGTTGAAGGGAATGTGGGGAGAATAAAATGGGTTAGCATGGGATTAGTGTCAAAATGGGCTCTTGATGGTCAGCGGGTATTCAGCAGGCCGAAGTGTCTATTTCTGAGCTGTATCTCTCTATGACTCAGTAACAGTAACGGGAGATTTAGAAGAGGCAGGCACTTTTGATTTCCAGGATTTCTTTCATGTTCACATCCTCCATCCAAATTCGGAATAACTATTGCAGTCACTCCGAACTTGGATGGAGGATGGAGGCATGAAAGAAAATCCTGGAAATCAAAAGTGCCTGCCTCTTCCAAATTGCCCATTAATGTGGCCAGTCACATTTAACTCGAGAGGGTTGAGAGCTTCAAGTTCCTGGGAGTGAACATCACCAACAGCTTGTCCTGGTCAAACCACGTAGATGCCACGGCCAAGAAAGCTCACCAGCGCCTCTACTTCCTCAGGAGGCTAAAGAAATTTGGTTTGTCCCCTTTGACTCTCACCAACTTTTACCAATGCACCATAGAAAGCATCCTATCTGGATGTATCATGGCTTGGTACAACAACTGCTCTGCCCAGGACCACAAGAAACTGCAGAGAGTTGTGGACACAGCCCAGCGCATCACAGACACCAGCCTCCCCTCCTTGGACTCTGTCTTTACCTCTCGTTGTCTTGGCGAAGCAGCCAGCATAATCAGAGATCCCACCCACCCAGGACATTCTCTCTTCTCTCCTCTTCCATCGGGTGAAGATACAGGAGCCTGAGGGCACGTACCATCAGACTTAAGGACAGCTTCTACCCCACTGTGATGACTATTGAATGGTTCCCTTATACAATGAGAAGGACTATGACTTCACGATCTACCTTGTTGTGGCCTTGCACCTTATTGCACTGTACTTTCTCTGTAGCTGTGACACTTTACTCTACTGTTATTGTTTTTACCTGTACTACATTAATGCACTTTGTACTAAATCAATGTAACAGCACTGTGTAATGAATTGACCTGTACGATCTGTATACAAGACAAGTTTTTCACTGTACCTCGGTACAAGTGATAATAATAAACCAATACCAGTACCAATACTCAAAGAACACCAACGTTAAAGGGATCAGGCAGCTGTACTTTAAAAGTAGTATTGTGGCCTTCACACAGAAAGATTGTACAACCTTCACATCTCAGCATGCCATGAGGAACCAACTGCACTTACAAATGAACTTTGAACAAAGGTCATGAGCTGGACAAAATGCAGGAATTATTCCTACAGAGCCACAAACAAAATGGAATTTATACTAATCAAGGGAATAAATAGAGCAATCAGACTGCAATGACATGTGTTTGTTTAAATTTAACCATGTCTTCTCCTCTGAACTCCCATGGTCCGGCTTTTCAAGAGACTTACAAATCCGCAGAAAATTGACAGCCATGGTTTCACCATGTCAGGATCCATCCCCAAAGTCTTTGGAAACGTTAATGGCCAATTATTGCTGGAGTGAAATTGAAATGCCAATGAACCTGAATTTTTTCATCAAAATACATTTGCATGACAATGGACAAAACATGCCTTAAAATGACTAACTTACTGATATGGGAATGAGTAGGAACCATTTCATACGGTGAATAGTTATATATCAAATAGTTGTAAATGATTGCTGCTCTCTTGACCCATTGGTAATATCTTAATTGTAATCACTGTCTATTGGATCAATGCAGTTTCCCCATTGTAGGGACCACTGATTGACCTTATGTAGCAGGTTTCCTGAGTCATTCAGGCTCACTCCCTATTATGGCCTATTTGTAATAAGGTAGCCTTCCTGGACTGACAGGACAGACATCTCAACTGCATCATTAAATTTCTGGATGTTCGTTCTTAATGATCGAATGATCCTGTCCCTGGGATTTGAGACAATCTCAAATTAAGGGTAAATAGATAGATAGATTTCTTCCCTATTACACTTCTGGCTATAAAATTCAAGCCCATACTGCTTACGATTAAATGCAGTCAGTTTTACCAGTCTTTTTATAGGAATATGGATCCAATACTGGCAGATAACTGCACATTAAAACATCAATGTGTTTTCCATTGTGGTTTGCAACCCTTGGCTCCTCTGTCTGGTCGAGCAGCAATTTGCCAGAATCTATTTGACTGTTTGCTGAGTAATAGGGCTCAGTAAATGTCAGGCATGTTGCACTATTAATTTGCCTTTAAATAACATTTTGATTCCAACCATATACAGTATGATTCTAGCTGATTCAAGCATTTCATCTCATATCTTGACCAGGACACAACACCACAAAAAGCTCAAATCAGAGTATTAATGAAGTAAATTTGATATCAAGCCACTTAAGGGGATATTAGGTTATAAAGGCATGTCTTAAAATTTTTCTTTAAGAAGAAAAGGGATGCAGGAATATGGAGAGCTCTGGAGAAAAAATCCCAGAGCATTGGACCTTGGCCACTGAAGGTTGATGATCCAGGACAGAGTGATTACCATTAGGATATTAGCATTACATCAAAAGAGCAGTAGTCCTTTAAAACTGTTCCCTGTGGATGAAAAGATCTGACTGGGGCTTAATGATTGTCTCCAGCCATAACATAATACAAGCAGGTTCCATTCGACCATTGTTTAAATGCAGTGTTTGATTTTTAATTCCTTTTTATTAGTGCTTCCATGAAAAAAAAGTGGAAGCAATAGGAATAACTTCTTCTCCAATTCCAGCCTTTTGTGCATCCCTGACTTTAATTACCCCTATACTCATGGACCACCCTTCAGCTAAAAAGATCCAGTGCTCTGTTCTCTCCCCAAATTAGGGTGGAGTTGATAGGAATGTTGGGAGAATAGGTAACTGGGAAAATTAGTGGGAGAATCAGGTTGTTCTGTGATTTGGCGTAGACTAGGTGTGCTGAAACGGTCTCCTACATTGTATGGAAATATGGAAAGACCTTTTCACATTCCTATATCCTTTTCTCCTCCCTTAATACCTGCTTCTATAACCATCAATCCTAACACCTACCTGTATAGTCATCATCAAATTTTGTTTGATAATACTGAAGTGTATTATCTTGGGATGTTTTGCAAGTTTGGAGGTGCTCCATAATATAAGTTGTTTTTATTGAAAACTCTCAGCTGACAGCGTACACCTATCAAGAATTTTTTTTTTAAGTTATACTGATAGTTTAAGGCTTACAAAATAGGTTTTCAATTAGACCAGTCATAGTGAATTTAGAGGGAACAATAGAAAATAACCAACATACATTTTCACATTAGGAATTGGAAGTCGATTAGTGAATAAATTAAACCATTGCAAATGATTCCTGGGGGAATGCAAATGTTGATAAGGTTCAGCACAACAGTAAAAAGGCTGCATCTCTCTTCAAATGGCGAAGAAAATCGAACATCCTATGGGTAGCCTGCACATCTCAAGGGAACTGGTGAACTTAGAAAGGTTGAAGGTGACAAAAGCACAATCTTAGGGCATTGATGATTGTGGCAGAGATTTTAAGTAAGTGGTTTTAAAGAACTCATTGTGAACTGATAAAGTAATAGATGTTTGGAAGGAGGCACAGGCAGCCTCAGAAACTCACTTTCAGGTTCAAAATCGACAGCACCAATCACATGGTTGGAACATGAAATTAAACTAGTCAGGGAATCATAACACAAAATAAGCAGCTGCCAGTTTCAGTCTGGCTATTGATTAAAAGTTCACCTTTTTTGGAATGTGAATTTTGTGCATCCGTGGCATAACATAGAAGCAGCCTACAGCTTTTAAACAGAATGCAATTCTGAAGGTATCAAGCCATGGGAAATGTTTAAAAGGCTCCAATATCTCAGATGCAGCCCTAGACAAGTTGTTCATGGTAAGAACTCTTCACCCTGGCCAAAAAATAAAAACCTCTTACTAAGACCTCATGCCCCCTTTCTAGCTCTCCTAATTCCATTCTTAAACTCCCTCCTGGCTACCTTGTAACTCTCCAGAGCCCTGTCTGATCCATGCTTTCTAAACCTCAGGTAAGCTTCCTTCTTCCTCTTGACAAGATATTCTATGTCTCTTGTCAGCCACGGTTCCTTCACTCTACCATCCTTACCCTGCCTCAATGGGACAAATCTAGCCAGAAGCCCATGCAAGTACTCCCTAGACAACCTCCACATTTCCACTG
This sequence comes from Pristis pectinata, assembly GCF_009764475.1. Lineage (NCBI taxonomy): Eukaryota > Metazoa > Chordata > Chondrichthyes > Rhinopristiformes > Pristidae > Pristis > Pristis pectinata. Next base: position 93,380,141 of record NC_067409.1, on the reverse strand, counting down.
TGCACTTCCCCAAGAACATCTGTTCCTAATTTACGCTCCCAAGTTCCTGCCTGATAGCATCATAATTCCCCCTCCCCCAATTAAGTACTTTCCCATATCGTCTGCTCCTATCCCTCTCCAAGGCTATGATAGAGGTCAAGGAGTTATGGTCACTCTCTCCAAAATACTCTCCCACCGAGAGTTCTAAAACCTGATCAGACTCATTGCCTAGTACCAGGTCCAGAATGGCCTCTCCTATAGTCAGCCTGACCACATACTGTGTCAGGAATCCTTCCTGGACACACTTAACAAACTCTGCCCCATCTATCCCCTTTACACTAAGGAGGTGCCAATCAATATTAGGGAAGTTGAAATCACCCATGACAACATCCTGTCATTTTTGCACCTCTCCAAAGTCTGCCTCCTGATCTGCTCCTCAGTGTCTCTGCTGCTATTGGGGGGGGGGTCTATAGAATACTCCTAATAGAGTGATCACTCCCTTCCTGTTTCTAAACTTCCACCCACACTAAGTAGACAATCCCTCCAGGATGTCCTCCCTTTGTACAGCTGTGACACTGTCCCTGATCAGCAAAGCCACTCTCCCACCTATTTTACCTCCATTCCATCCCTTTTGAAGCATCGAAACCCCAGAATATCCAGCAGCCATTCCTGCCCTTGTGACAGCCAAGTCTCTGTAATAGCCTCTGTAAATGGTGATAGGTGAGTCCAGGTGAGAGGGGGAAGGTAGGTGGGTGGGAAGAGGGTTAGATGTAATAAGCTGCCTTGAGTCACCCTTCTGGCCTGTCATGATTAAGGATTCTTGGGATGACTTTGTTCTCTGTGTGGCACTCCTTCCATTGATTTTCTCAGACCACTCTTGAGAGGAGGACTGGACAGCACATTGTTGAGCTAGAATGTACATGAATCCCAGGCCTTGAGCCTTGATTGCATGAACTTTGATGAAATGGGATAGTTGTTGTTACACTGCCTTAACATCATTCCATCACGCAATTTAAGGTGCCTTGGAATTTCTAGGCAGTTGTGGTATATTGTGCATCCTTTTACTGTGCCTGTAATATTATTGATCGAGTAATATTTTGTTTGGGATGTCTCAGTATAATGAAGGATTGCTTGTTGGGGAGGAAGTTCTAAATAGAAGACCAACATTTAAACATACAGTAAAATCTCTTTTGTAGTGATATTTGAATGGAAGGAAAAATATCAATTAGATTGATCTTTTAAATGTTATGGTCCTGAAATTTCATGACAGTCTTAATCTTGCGGGTGATAGACATACAGAATCCCAAGACAAACGATGAGAGGGGAGAGATTTAATATGAACCTGAAGGGCAACTTTTTCACTAGAGAGTCATCAGTATATGGAATGAGCTGCCAGAGGAAGTGGTTGAGGCAGGTACATTAACAATATTTACAAGGTACTTGGACAGGTATATGGATAGGAAAGGTTTAGAGGGATATGAGCCAAACATGGGCAAATGGGAATCTTGGTCAGCATGGACCAGTTGTGCCAAAGGACCTGTTTCCATGTTGTATGACTTTGACTCCCAAAGATGCCTGGCCACCATGAGCATATTTGGCGGTGAGTTTTTGCAATGGTTGCAAAGCAGGAAGAACCTTAATTATGACACCCCACTCCTAGCTTTTAGGCTCTGGTTAAAACCTGCTACTTTGATGGAGCTTTTGGACTTGACATCTCCTTTTGTTACCTCTTTTGGCTCGTGATGTTCATGTTCAGGACCTTGGGATGTTTCAGTAGAACTGTGGCACCATATAGATGGAAGTTATTGCTGCCATTGTCGTTTGATGGTGATGCTGGACCCAGTTCCAGACTGGACGAGTAAGGGAATTGGTGGGGATGGGATAGTTGAGGGAAATTACGAGGTGAAGATAATGTCTGTTGGATGATCAGTAGGGAGAAAGGCCATTTGAAACAAGCAATCCAGCCAGGATGAAAACTGGTCATGTAGGAAGACATGATGGAAAAGGGGTGGAGAGGGATGGATTTGGTGGTAGGAGGGAAGTCAAGGAGAGGTAAGTTGGGAATGGGAAAATATTGGGGTGAGGTTGATGAGGGGCTGGCAGCAGACCACTTCAACACAGAGCTGTCCTGATTCTGCTGGCTCCATAATAAAGTAATTTCTTATCTTTTTTCTTTGTCGCGCTCTTCTACAATTCACAAAGTGGCCACTACACAGACATGGTGACCAACAGGAGCCATTTTATCAAAGAAAGGTAACCAGCTGATGATCCCTTATATTCATAATCAAGGGCCTAACATTAGTACAAGCACACACCTGGGGTAACCAATGGGCACCCTGACCAATATGCAAGCTGGCACTCTTCCTGAATGCTCCTGTAACAAACAGTCAATAGGTTGCACCGGAAAACAGGGTCACAGCAACTCACATTTATATAGCAGCTTCAATCTCATTAAAGCTATACAAATGAGCTAATCATCTAAAGGTGTCTCATTGAAATGAACCTTATCTCCACTCATCACCAAGTCTGTGACATGAAAGATTGTTGGAAAATTAAAACTGGTGAAGTTCTGAATGCTTTTGCAATCCTAAATTGCAATACTGCCACTTTGCAACAAACTGGCCTCTTTTGTATCAGCCATAGTTTCACAAATGCACTAAAGATGCAAGGATTGGACTACATGTGAAACATGTTGGTTAATGTTTGCAGTGAGCTGTGATGATGTGGTAAAGTGCTACTGCTCATACAGTTGCTCAGTCTGCTCACTCTAATCTCAAGATACAGCAACCATCAGTGTCAAAAACTGTTCAATACGAAGCCTCATTGAGAATGACCCCAGAGCAAGTCAATCCACACAAGAAAATATTAGATTTAGGATTTTAACTTATGGTTAATATATGCAGCATGATTCAGGTTACCAATCCAATCACATATCATGCTAAAATAAAGTTTATTATGATATGATTTCAGTTCCTACGACATAGCACGCAAGCTTGAATTTTTAAGCACTTTAGAATGGCATTTGAGCTCTAGTCTTGCCTACAGCTCACATCAACAGGAAGTGGAAAGTGCACTCAGACACAGTATATGACAAAATGGTAACATTTGCACAAAATCGGATGACATGAGATAGGAAAGTGAGGAGGGGAAAAGGGTAAGAAGGTGAGATGGGAAAGAGAGAAGAGGGGAGGAGATGAGGGGGAGTTAAATCAGAGAGACTGATGGAAGAAGATGATGAGAAGAAAGGAATGGCATTAGGAGTGGATTACAAGGGGAACCAGTTCTGAGTCTGCACATTTCATTATCAAATATTTTAAATATGGTGATACCTGCAGGACATTTGTAATTGTGAATTCAGAGGTATTTATTCTTATATTAACCAGAGATGGACATTTTCAAATCAACCAAAATTTTATCTGAAAACGTTGATTTGGCAAAGCTATCTTTGTGATAATGGATCCAAAAAAAATCAGGAAGTTTCCATTATGATCTGAATTGAGAATAGAACATAACCCTTGGTAACTAAAAAAAACCTGTCATGAAAGGTAAGCAATAATTACAGATTCATCCACTACCACATAAACATCAGCTTGACAAGCAAAAGGACTTAAAACTGAAGTGTCAAACCAAGATTTGTACGTATGGAATGTAACAGAAAAGGAAACTGAAAGTGAGAACTGAAAGTCACTGAGTTGGAGGTTATGTTATGTTGCAATTTAAAAAAGTTAGTATTAGCCTTATCAGTAAGGAATGATGTTGGGTTCATAAGAATAAATATGGATAAAATTGCACAATACTAAGAGTGACAAATTACAAGCAAGTACTTGTGAAGGTAAGGAATACTTCCAGTTGTTGTCATGTATCTTGCTGGAGGCAAATGGTTGTCCTGTTCTTGGGATGGATATATCAATGAAGGCTTGAGATTGTAAATTCTCTCATTCATAGTTGCCTCATACGGGATGGTAGTTCAGGTTCTGCAGCACTTATAAGGCTAGATATTAAGATAATATATTTATTTATTAGTTACATGTACATCGAAACACACAGTGAAATGCATCTTTTTACATTACTGAGAATGAGCTGGAGGCAGGCCACAAGTGTCGCCACTCTTCCGACACCTACATAGCATGCCATAACTCCTGACCTGTACGTCTTTGGAATGTGGGAGGAAACCCGAGCACGCAGAGGAAATCCACGCAGACATGGGGAGAACGTACAAACTCCTTACAGACAGTGGCGGAATTGAACCCAGGTCACTGGCACTGTAATAGCATTACACTAACCACAAAACTGACTGGTACCCTGGAGGTCAGTAGCCAGGTGTGATCCAGCAATCACCATATTGTTGCTAACTGGCAGTATAAAACTTTGACTGAGCATATTTTGGAGCTATAGAGAGATGTAAGAGCAGAGAGAACAGGAGAAAACCATTTAACTCTCTGTTCTGCCATTCATTTACTTTATACTGGTCTCCATCTTGATTTCATATCTTTTAATGCACTAACCTATATAAAAAAACATTCAGGCACATTTTTGAAAGTCCATGCAATATCAATTGGGAAATCATACTTAAAACTGCAACAGTGTGAAAAGAAACCTGGGTCACACAAGTTGGCTCTCTACTATGTTTAATGGTATTGCTGATGTCAAGTTGATTGTAATATGGTGCCTATTGCATGTGAGCATGTTTGAGGAACAAGCTGTTCAGGCTCCCATATTGGTGAGCCTGTTAATGTGTGCACAACTGATGTACACTGGAAGAATGCAGAATGGGTAGCTCATGGCTTCAGTCAGTGTGCTATCTCTGATTGTTACTATCACAGCCATCTTGGACGAACAATTCATTGAAATGATGTACCAACCTCAATAACGCATGTCGCTCATGAAGTTGGATACCTTGCTGAATTAGTAGACTGATAAGCAGCACAATTAGTTCTGGACGCAACCAACAATCCTGCAAAAGAGCGGGCAACATGAAGTCAGTGTTTTGCCTGCACCAGAAACAAAAGCTCTGGATTAATCATGCATCACTTTCTTCCTGACGTATCTTTTGGGAATTTCATTTTCACTCCCATAAGGTATTTGAGCTGTAATTCACAGTGAGAAAGAACATTGTATTTGTCTTTCTAAAGAAGATGCATAACAAAACCAAGCCTACTTTAGTGTTAGGTTGCATCAAAATAAAATATTTCAAAAAGTAAAAAAATAAGAAATCTTAGGATCATTGATGATCAGCCCAGATGGAATTGCTTTTTCACATTAACTCTCACAAAGGTTAACTTGATAAAGTATGATAAATGTCAGAGTGACAAAACATCCCATGACAGCTGAAGAAGCTCGGAAGTTAAATCTTCACATAATTTCAGTATTAGAGTGCTCCTCAAATTTTCACTGAGTTGAAATATCAGTTGTGCCTCACTTGGTAGCACTGTCACCAATGAGGCAGAAAATTATACATTGAAACCCCATTCCAGAAATGAGAGTACAAAACTCTAACCTACATTCCAATTCAATTCTGAAGGAGCATAGTACTCGTAGGAATTCTACATTGGACAAGACAATGCAGAACTGGTTGATGACTTTGCAGAACACCCATGTTTAATGTGCAGGAGCGCTCCGGAGCTTTCAGCTGCCTTCCATTTTAATTCTCCATCCCTCTCCCCTTCTGACCTATCTGTCTGTGACCTCCTGCATAGTTACAATGAGACTCAATGTAAATTTGAGGAACAGTGCCTCTCCTTCCATCTGGACACTCTGCATCCTTCTGGATTCAATTTAGAATTCTCCAATTTTAGGTAACTTGTTTTTTTCTCTGCCTGCCATCCATCTGTAGTTTTGGCTCCTCTTTTCCATCTCCTTTGTATAGTCTGACCTGCTGGGTATGTCCCACAGTCCTGCTATTAGCAACACATAACACATACAAAGAGGCATTATATCTGCTTTTCACTGCCACATTAACCCATTTAGTCTCACCATAACAGAGCTATTCTCTTCATTCTACCTATCCCTCTCCAATTCTCCCTGCAATTGAAGATGAACATGTTTTCTCTCTTTGCAAGTTCTGATGAACTATCTTGTACCTGAAATGTTAACTCTGTTTTTCTTGCCACAGATGCTGCCCGACATGCTGAGTGTTTCCAACATTTTCTGTTTTTATTAGGGTGAGAGAGAAAACATAGTGCCTCAGCTGATCTCTCATGTGGGCGTGAAAGATCCCAAGACATTACCTAAATAAGCAACAGGGTAGTTTTCCCTAATGTCCCAGCCAATAATTATCACTGAACTAATTGATAAAAAAAATCACCTGCTCATTAGAACATTCTGTTATTTAAGAGCTTGTTGTATCCAAGCAGACTGGTTTGTTTCCTTGATTGCAACAGCAGCTGCACTTCAACAGTTCTCACTTGATTGCAGAGCCCTTTGGGTCATTCTGAAGTTGTGAAAAATGCTCCATGAAGTTGACACTTTTTTTTTCTTTCTAGGTGAAATAAGGAATATTTTAGTTCATCTTCTGCATAACTGTCTAAATTAGGTATTTTAATAATCTTGGATATTGTAGCATAGTAGTTAAGGTACAGGACCAACATTCAGAGGGGTGTACCATTGAATCTAGAGTCATGAGTTCAAATCCCACTACTGGGGCGGGTGAATTCAAATTCAAGTAATTAAATAAAATATGGAATTAAAAAGCTGATTTCTGCCATGGTGAACACAATAGTACCAGACTATAAAAATCCATCTGATTAACTAATATCCTGCAGGGAAAGAAATCTGCCATCATTATTTCAATATCTGGCCAATATGTGATTCCAAACCCATCAATGTGGTTCACTCCTAACTATTTTCTCAGTTCAGGGGTAATTACAGATGAACAATTAACACCAGCATTGCTGGCAATGTCCATATCCAGTGCAAAAACAAAAACAAAATGATGCTGGAGAAATATCCAAAGAATGCAAGGTGCCGAATATACTTATAATAGTCAATAACAAAATACAAATTATAGTTTGTTGGTCAAACATTCACAGTGCACCAAAGTGCTAGAAGGTATTTTTATGCAATGTTGGAAACAATAATGCAAAGAATTGTAAGTAGGTGGTAGATATGATTTGATCACATCTTACAAGAAATCTTTGAAGAGGTAAATATGCTATTGGATAAATATAGTTTATTTGGAGCTTTGATGATTATCCATGGAATACTGAGCACATTTTCTAGGTGAATTATGCTTGTCAGAATAATAATAAATCGCAAATGTCTTAAATCAAGTAATCACTGGAATTCCCAAGAGATCTGATCCAGACTCTAAATTTCCAATAATGGGTAAGGTTATAGAATTTCAGATTTATTTAGATTGATAGCATCATCTGTATTTGGCTGCCTTGCAATAGAACAGTAAAGCAGAACTTTCATGTCTAATAGTTAATTCACATGTGAAATTTCTGCTGAATATCACTATTCTAAATGATGCATCGATTAGTATTTAATATGAAAATAAAATTCTGGAATTGTTTCTGAAATGGCAACATATCAGTGGGTAATTGATTTTCATGTGTCTGTTCTGCATTAACCCAACATAACCATTTATTTTTATGAAACCCAGTTAACTCATATTAATTTGTTGCAAAAACAGAAGCAATACCACTTAAGTATTCAAACAGTTCCTGGGCAAAGGACATAATCTAATTTATCTGAAATTAGAAGCAACTATTGAGTGCTGCTTTGCTGTCAGTTCCAACAAATGCCTTGCATATTCTATTGGCTAATCTCTGGTGAGTTGAATAACTAAAAGTAGGGAGGCAAAATGGTTGCCATGACAACAAAATCGACTGAGCAGATGCTAAGACTCCCCAGAGGATTTTTAAGAAGTACAGTGGTTGGAGCAGGTGGCTGAAATGGAGCAGGCTTGTAGCTAGACTGTATTAAAGGATGAATGATAACAGTTGTTTTCATTTAAATGTTCAACATTTTGATTGTTCTATTTCAAAAAATTATGAGGAGGGGAAGTGAGGAAATGGATGCAGAACCCAGCGCAATATTTATTGGTTGCTCTGGAAGCAGGCAAATGCATTGTCTTTCATCCAGATACGCACTGGAGAAATCAGTTTGACCTTCCCTTATGAACATCCAGTAGAACGCCACAGAAAATGTGATTAGTGCCTTGTCACAAGGGAAACTCTCTTGAATATTAGCTGCATCTTAATTTGCTTCTCTTAAGTATATTTATTGTGGCCTCTCTTACAGAGAGCGATAGAGATAAATATGTACACTTAGTTATGTCAGAGAAAGGAAAATTTTATAGAATTAAATATTAACACATTGAAATAGATCGACAATATCGGCTCATTACTTTATAAAATGGCTTTTATTTCACACAGCATTATTTAAGCAACACAATTTGTCACACACATTAATAAATTATGCCAAACATATAGCCATTGTTATTTTAAATCATTGTCAGGTAAAAGAAAATCACTGCTGAACAACTACTTTCAATTGATGGAGCTGGTCAATATTTTGCTTGCAGTTCTATGATTAATCGATATTTTAATGCCAGTCTCCTTGAATTGCACAGAAAATCATTGAAATTATTTCAGTTCAAAAAGCTGAAAACATTTAGTTCAAATTCTGTAGCAAAGAGTGGTTGAGTAAGTTGCTGAATGGGTTTTGGAATTTTTAAAACCAAAATTGATGATGTTTATTACATTGGGTAAATAAATGGTACGCATCCTATTTTCAGTAGCTGAGATATAAAAATATTATAATAAGTAGGATACCTCTGCAAAGTTCTATCATAAGTAAAATTCTATATTTATAACTTTTAGATCATATGCTTAGCTTTGTGGTGGTATCTCCTCTACTTTCTTAACCTATCATCTGATTTGTTTATGTCTATGATGTGAATAGCCTTTCAACGTTCTTTGCATTAAATGCACAACATTAACAATAGCTTGTTTTGATGGTAGTAGATTAATACAAACCAGGGGTTAAGCAGCATTATTTTGTTGAGTTTGCACATTCTCCCTGCGACCACATGATCTGGTTTCCTCCCACATTTCAATTGCGGAGGGTTGATAAGTAACTGTATCAACTGTATATTGCCCTTAGTGTGTAGGTGAGTGGTAGATCTGGGTAGGGAAAGGGAGGATTTGATGGGCATGTGGAGAAAATAGGTTACAGAGGTTGAAGGTCTTCCCTCTATACCGTAAGGAAAGATGGAAATATGGAGAAAAAGAAGAACAAATATCAGGTAACTACTGGAACCACTAGCCATAAAGACCTAAAATTAACATAATTTTCCTCTGGAGTCAATGCTGACTCTATTTTTCCAATACAAGTTTAGATTTCTTCTTAATTACAAACATGCACTGTTTCATTTAACCTTGACTTTAAGTCAATGGCATACTCTTCAGTATAAAAATAACTGAATTAAATAGCTTTGAAAGTGAAGATCTAAACATAAATTCTTGATTAACAAAACTGAGGAAAGAAAACATGTGATTCTATAATCAGCCCTAAACAGTTTAGCTGGTTGTTATTATAATCCATAGGAATAAATAGTGCTTGGTACCAACTCTTTACATTTTACTAAAAGATTAGCTGTCTTGCTGCCTGTATAATAGAAACAGTATTCAAATAATTGAACTGGAAAAGTTTATTAGAAAGTATCACTACCTATGACATAGAAACAAACCATCTGACCTGTGTTGTCTACATTGGAGTTTATACATCAAACAAGCTTCCTTCCGTACTCTTTCATCTAACCCCATCAACATGGCCCATCAAGTTTCACTCTTGTGTTTACCAGTTTCCTCTTAATTGAATCTGTGTCATTTACTTTAATTTCTCCTTCTGATAGCTGTTCCACATTTACTTTGGATAAAACATGTTCTCCCGTTTCCTCCGTTAATTTAGTTAATTTACCTTCATAGTCCCTTGTTCTGGCCCTGCTTGCAAATACAAACACCACCTCTCTCATAACTTTGGACACTCTTTTAAAGCCACCTCCTCAGTCTCTTCTGGCAAAAAGAGACCCAGTACACTCAGTCTATCCTGAAAGCAGAATCTCACAGTATCATTTTGCTAAATCCTTTCTGCATGATCTCCAATGTCTCTGTATCCTTTATATATAATAGAGATCACATTTGGCTTTACTAGGCTTCCACACAAGTTCAACATTACTCCTCTACTTTTCAATTCTATGCCTCTAGAAATGAATTCTACCATTTTTTATTGTTTTATTACCCTGTGCCATTAGTTTTGGTGTTTTGTGTATTAGTACCCCAAAAACACCTCCCCATCTCAACCCCACTCCAATCACCACCCCCCACATCCTTAATTCCCATCTCTGTTTTGAAACTTGTCTTCCAGGTAGTTTTTTTTTCTTTTGTTGGTAATCAAATGTCCCACTTCATACTTAAGCTTTATTGAAGTTTATTTATTCACATATTCTATCAGAGAGTAAACTATTAGTCCTGTCAATCAAAGATTACATTTCAATGATGGGGAAATCATAACTGACAATATATATGCCCTGGGAGTAATACAGTAACTTGCAAATAGACTCAGGGATCCTATATTTTCATAGCCCAGAGTTTCACTGAATGTCAGCAAAGAAAATTTACAGATTTTTTTTTAAATAGTCTTACTCAAAAGATATTTGGTGAAAATTAGAATATGGCAGATTATATTACAGTCTTCCAAATATTAACTTCTTTATTAGAAACCTCATAAATTGTTGTAATGACCTAAAGAAACGGGAAGAAAATGGTCCTGATTGATTTTATCCAATTTGTAATACAATTGCGTGTAGAATAAATAATTTTCAGAATCCACGTTAAAAAGACTGCGTTGTTTAAATTGTTAAAGACTGCAAGTTATTTTATGTTCAACAGGAAGGTGATCTCATAACTTGCTCTGAAGATATACTCAAGATTTCCACTAAAGCCTCAGATAATTTACTACGTAAGCAAATGATTTACATAGACAAGAAAGATTCCAGATTTGATACTTGCTAATTTATTTAATCCCAGTCAGTGGGAATAGAAATTCTTGGAATAATATAATAAACAACTGAAAAGTCAGTCTTGGTTTTGCTTCAGATTCTTATCACCGAACAATACAGTTCTTGGTGGAGACAGTGTCAACTTTACAGAGCCTCTTCTGCATTTGTACAACCTGTGTGACTCCTACTGAAAAGGGTCATACATGAGAAATGGGTACTTGAGTAAATTACTAGATATTTATTGACCTGTACATCATTAAGGCATTAAGGACTCAATGTTGCTAACCTGTCAGAAGGAGATGTTTTATGAGCTCTTCAGTTGAAGCAGGGGAGAGGGTGGGATGGCGTGGGGTGAGGTAATAATCCAGATTTACATAACAGGCTGTCTTAAAACCACTCCTGCTCCCTGTCCAAACCTACTGCCCTCTCTTTTTTGGAATAAAGTATCTGATGATAAAACCCAGCATTTACAAAGGTCACATCACCATTACCCATTACATGAGAATAAGCCACTGAATTATTGCCTTTCTTCAAGAAACAGCAGTTTGCCCTCCGCTGTAGAATTGAGTGTTTCACCAAAATCAAGAAGCATTCCTTTCCACCTTGCCCCCAAAACACCCCACCCACCCCTGGTAAAGGACTGGAAGAAACTAGACAACAAATTTACAGAATGGAGCCAGTGAAGAATTACCCTCTGTGCAAACTTGGCACATGGTTAAAATTATGAAAAAGCAAACAGGGCCTTAAAGATTTAGCAGATTCAAAGTTCTAATGAAATCATGTGACCCCTATACACCAAACCACAATGTGTGTCAGGAGAAGATCCTACAATGCCCTGCAACACCATAAGTCACTCCACAATATTTGGTGACGTCAACACCAAAAGCAATCATTTAACCAGAGTATTGGGAGCAGACCAAGTTTGGGCTGGAGACAGTACAAAGCAGAAGTAAAGGAAGTGAGTCATTCATACATAAGGCATGGAACAGTTGGTTCCTGGCACAGCTGCTCAAAGCATAGCTGTTAAACTTAATTGGGATAAAAGCAACCATCTACAAAGACCCATGGGTAAGGTTTGGTAGTGTGAACTGGACACTATTTGAGTTTTTCTTTGGTTATATAATACTCACTGCTTCAAGAAAGACAATTGTTGGCATTAAAAAGATCTAATTTTATTTTAGAAATTTGACATTTGAGTTCAAATGGTTAAAAATGTATCATGAGAATTAAATTTAAAAAATTCACTGATACATAATTTAATTTTCTGTGATATATCTAATGCTCACTTTGAGAAAATGCTGCATTGAATATTACAGTTTCCATTGTAGTTAAGCAGTGTAGTTACCATTTTAGTCAAGTTATTCATTACTCACCTGAGTGCAAAAATAACCTTGGCAAAAATTTCTTCAGGACCAGTTTTGCAAGGAATTTTAGAAACTTGTTTGATGAAGATCAGACAGCACCACTTCAAGGCATTCTTTGGAATAAACACAATATTTGGTATTGTATTGTTTTCACACTTTGGTTCTGATTCTCACATTGTCATTATGTAATGAAATATAATTATCAATGTGAAATCAAGAAGCGTCATCATAATGACAAAATAATGTTATATCCTTATTAAATGTTAGTCATTGTATCAAAAGAGATACAGCACAGAAACAGGCTCTTCAGCCCGCAGAATCCATGCTGACCATCAAGCATCTAGTTTTACATGAATCCTACCCTAACTCATTTTATTCTCTGCACATTCTCATCAACTACCCCCTAGATTCTATCACTCATCAACACACTAGGGACAATTTAGAGTGGGCAATTAACTTACCAACCCATGCATCTTTGGGGTGTGGGAGGAAACCAGAGGATCTTGAGGAATCCCATGCAATCAAGAGAGAATGTGCAAAATCCACACAAGCAATCTCCCAGGTCAGTACTAAACCTGGGTTACTTGATCTGTGAGGCAGCAGCTCTACTAAGTGAATCACCATGCATGTTACTATATATCTGAATCTTTATCCAGGATATTCCTGTGAGATTGCAAGATTTTGCATTCATTAATTTGAAACAGGTTGCACTTTAAAAGAAGTTGGTTAAGCCATGGTTCATATTAGACAATGAGATGAGCAGAAGAGAATAAATACTGTTTTACTGCTATTATCTGGGAACTTTCTGTGTTACAATTTTTATCCACGTTAACCTGTAAAAATAATTAGTAGCAAAAGTACACTGTGCAACTTCCAGAAAATAATTTTCTATGAGATTGTAATTATTACGAATAGTGTGTAAATAATATCTCATAACCTTGCAATTGCTGCAGAACATTTGAAAAGCTGTCTATTAATTCCATACTAAGTAACGTTAAAATGTGCTTTATGGGATCCAGACAAAAATTAGCCTGGAATTTCAACTGTACAACACCAAAAAAAAGGCATTGAGAAGTTGTAAATCATATTAACGCAGAGTAAAGCAATTCTGGGTTTTTGGCAACAGTCGATAACTATGACAGCCCATTTTTGAGCAAAGTTTTCACATTTGTTAACACTGTTATTCAAGTGTCAAACTTCCCTAAATATCATGAACCAATATTCCATGCCATGCCCAACATTCATCATCAGCGAGATTTTCCACCACTCTGGTCTGAAGAATGACAGTTGTTCACTCACAGAAGAACAAGCTTTCACTGACACCGAATGCATACAAGCATCGTTATTTAAAGAGCCAACAATTCAACTAGAACTCTTCATAGGCGTCTGCTGTTTCTGAAAAAAGACCAATAAGGCTATTTTTTAAATGGCACTTCTCAAATGTTATGTCCTTTTTAGAGCCTTTTAAAACACCATTAGGGAGACTTGCTATGTTGTTTTAATACCAAAAAGGATGGTGCTGATGAGTTTATATATCACTTGTCTAGAGAGTGGATTACATCCACTTTTGCTGCCTTAAAACATTACTGGGTATTGCATAAACAGCAAAAGAAATTCCCTTCAAAATATTTACAAGATTAGCCAAAACCCATTGTGAAACATTCTTAGGGGTTACATCCATTGCTTAAATCTAACCTGTGCAATTCCTGATGCAACTGCATCAATTCCATGCAGCAGTCAACTCTTTGCTATGCAGCTACCAGAGGAGGGCATCCGCCCTTAAAGTCACACTCCCAATAGCAGCCAGGGAGCCTGGGCACAACATATGGTTGCTGTGGGGAGACAGGGTATGTAGGAGCAAGAAAGAGAGCTCCCACTTATGCTTAAAGAATCAAGTGTGTCTTGACCAGTACATGCCACAGAGAAGGTTCTGTGAATCAGGAAGCCCTCCTGCCGGGAGATGGTTATGGTTGGCTCCTCCAGGAGTAAGAATCCCTGCTCAATTTTCCAAACCAGAAAGAAGTTTCATGTCCTCACAGGTTATGTCAGGGTGATCCACTCCCTGATGTTTATACCTGCAAAGTGGAGTTCCTTACAGGGAAATGTATTTTAAGCAGATGTCTAGTTTCTTTAAGCAAGCTGCCACTCATCAGGAAATACTAATGTGTTGTAACAAGGCATTTAAATAACTGGGGCATGGACTTGTTCATTCATGTGGTATAATTAGTATGGGTGGACCTGTAAACCAAAATGCAAGGCATTTAATGCATCATCTCCGCCTGATCATTTGTACACTATGTTGCTACTAACAATTGGAGTATGGGAGAAGGTTACTTGGTTTGTATTGGGAACTATGATCTCCCAGGTTCCTTAGGGGACTGTTTTCTATCAGGGAGTCCCTTATATCTTTTGTCAACAATGCTCCTCTCCTTCACTCGGATGGGACATTAGGCTGTGGATGCTGAGCAGGGACATTCCTCCAATGGCATTCTTCTTCCTGCTCCTCTTCCTCCTGTTGTTCTTCAGAATTTGTCTCATTGCCTTCAGGGCTTGATCTCCTTGCTGCTCTTCCTCTCACATCAGCAGCTGTCTTTGCTTTACCCAAGTGTTCACCATGCAGCCTGCAACAATGAAGTCTCTGCATCTGCTTGGAGTGTTTTACAAAATGGCCCAAATGTGATGCAGGCAATAAAATTTCAACTCAAAAAGACCAATACCATTTTCTACAACTATCCTGATGACTGTGTGGCTCTTGTTGGATCACAAGGGGTCATATATGCTTTCCAGAATCATGGCATTCACTGTGAGTAAATCCTTCTCTTGAACCACAACAAGCTGCACACTGAGTGAATGGAAGTCTTTCCTGTTGAGAAAAAAATTCTGGTTGTTAAAAGGATCCTATTTGGGCATATAGGAAGCAATCAAAGGCTAAAAAGAAAGCTGAAAAAAGAGAGATGTCCAAATATGCAAACTAAAAAATGATAAGAAATGGAATCTGAATATTTGAACTGTTGATCAGAATGGTCCAAGTAGGATTTTTTTCTCTGAAGTCTCTGTGAAAGCAGGCTCTTCACTGAAAGACAGGTATTTGCCTCCTGTTCCAACATTCCAGACCAACCTTAGCACCCAGTCATGGCCACAATGATGACACCAGTTATGGAGTTGTGTCATTGGGTCATTACTGAGGTATCAAAGGAAGATTATCTCAGAAGCCATGCCGGAAAAAAAAACACCCCTCTTAGTTTTAACAAATTCCATTGAGCTTGGAAGGTGCCGAAGGAGCCTATAGGGAATTCTGAAGCTGCTCAATTAGTCTCCTGATAGCACAGTGCCTATTTAACCAACTAGAAAATCAACAATCCAGCACAATATGTTCTGAGTTCTATTGAGGCTGTTCCATAATAGTCACAGGCAGAGATTTGGGATCCAATTTATATTGGTACAGCAGAAATGTGCATTGGATGATTAATGTTGACTTTTGGTTTGAACCTGATGCCGGAATAAAGTCAGGTGAAAATGTATATTGCACATGGAAATGCCTGATCCAATTTCACAATTGGCATGATTCACCCAGAAATGAGTGCTAGCACAACCTAGCCCGGTTTAGACTAAATTTTGCACAGTAAGAAACTAAAAATCAGTTGCTATGAAACATTACTACCATCAGGGAGGAAGTATAGGAGCCTGAAGATAAGATAAGGTATCTTTATTAGTCACACGTACGTTGAAACACACAGTGAAATGCATATTTTGCGTAGAGCGTTCTGGGGGCAGCCCGCAAGTGTCACCACGTTTCCAGAGCCAACATAGCATGCCCACAACTTCCTAACTCGTACGTCTTTGGAATGTGGGAGGAAACCAGAGCACCCAGAGGAAACCCACGCAGACACGGGGAGAATGTACAAGCTGCTTCTCCCATCCACCATCAGATTTCAGAACAGTCCATGAACCCATGAACACTACCATGAACACTACACTATTTATTTATTTTGTAATTTATAGTAATTTTTATGTCTTTATGTCTTGCACTGTACTGCTGCCATTAAACAACAAATGTCACGATATATGTCAGTGATAATAAACCTGATTCTGGTTCTGATTCCCTCATTCCTTCTGTTTCAGTTTATTTTATTTCTTCCCCCTTTCTTTCACTCCAGGCACTGTCTCACAGTTGCCTACTTTCAGACCTCTGTCCAAAGCCCCTCTTGAACTAACCAATTGGAGAAGGAAGGTAGCAGCCCAAAGACAGTCGGTCTCACTTCCTCTCCTCCTGTGCTGATATGGGGAAACTGCCCACAGGGTGCTTGCAGAAATGACATCACATCCTCCCAATGCTCTAAAGCAACAGTATGTCACTATTTGATTAGAGGCAGATTAAAAGCCAATTATGGATCTCCTAGTAGAACACACCATAGCACAGAAAAAAGACTATTTACATTAGGACTGTAAATATATACGGTAAATGTTCTGGTTGGCTGTTCAAACAGAATGCCCAATCAAAATCCACCTTCACAAATGCCACCTATGATACCATATTACTAAGCAATCATTGTTCAGCTAGTACATGGAACTTACCCCATTCGAGTAGGTCATTCAATCCATGGAGACATTTTCAACTCATTATTTACCACCTGCCTTCACCTGTTCTTTTTTGATTTATACTATTTTTCAGGATCTAGGCACCGTTGGCAAAGGCCAGCAATTGCTGCCCTTCCTTAAATGCACTTCAGAAGATAGTGGTGAGCGATCTTCCTGAACTGCATTTGTCTTTTGATAAAAGTACTCCTAAGATGCTGTTGAGGAGGGAGTTCCAGAATTTGGAACCAGTGACAATGAAAATAGGCTGATATACTGTATTTCCAACTCAAGATGGTGCGCGACCTGAAGCGGAATTTGCATGTGGTGGTTTTCCCATGCACCTGAAGTCCATGTCCTTCTTGGTGGTAGAGTTTACAGGTTTTGGAGGTGTCCAGGTGAGTAACTGCAGTGCACTTTGCAAATGGTGCATACTGTAACCACTGTGCACTGGTGGAGGGCATTGGATGGGTTATCAATCAAATGGGTTGCATTGACTTGGATGGCAGTCAAGTTTCAAGAGTTCTATTGGAGTTGCACTCTCCAGGCATAGGTGGAGTATCCCATCACACTGCTGACTTATGTCTTTAAGTTATGGATAGCGTTAGGAATTAAATCACACCCCTCCAGATACCCAACCTCTGATCTGCCCTTGTCACAATAGTGTTTATGTGGCTGGTCCAGCTGAGTTTCTGGATAATGCTGACACTCCTAGCGATATTAATAATGGGATCTTGGTGATAGTAATGCCATTGAATTTCAAGGGTAGGTGGCTGGATTCTCTCTTTTTAGAGGCAGTTATTGCCCCGCACTTCTGTGGTGTGAATCATACCTGTCACTTATCAGACCATGCCTAAAATGTTACTATATTGACACAATTCTGAGGAGCTGCAAGTGGAATGAACATTATGCATGAATGAACATCCTTATTTCTGACCTTATATTGGAAGGAGGGGCATCAATGAAGCAGCAGAAGATTGTTGGGCTCAAGACACTGTTCTGAGGAACTCCTACAGAGACGTCCTGGGGCTGGGATGGCTGACTTCCAGCCTACCTTTCTTTGTGCAAGGTTTGACTCCAGCCATTAGAGTACTCCCCTTGATGCCCATTGACCGCCCAAACTCAGTCAAATGCTGCAGTGATGTGTAGGGCAGTCACTCTCACCAAACATCCAGAATTCAGCTCTTTGCTTTACTTTTCAACCAACTATGATGAAATCTGAAGCTAAGTGGTTCTGGCCAAAACTGAAACTCAGTATTGCTGATGGTTAAGAGTAGACTGGTTGGGTGGTATTTAGTTGGATTGGGCCTATCCTACCTTTTGTGGAGAGGACACATCTGGTCAATTTTCCACATTGTCAGACAGTTGCCAATGTTATTACTGTACTGGAACAGCAAGACTAGAAGTGGAGCTAGTTCTGGAGAGCAGGTCTTCAGTACTACAGCTGGCATGTTGTCTGCCTCATAGCCGTTGCCGGATTCAGTGCTCTCGGCCAATACTTGATATCACGTAGAGTAAATCGAATTGGCCGAAAATTAGCATCTGTGATGATGGTAACCTCTGGACAAAGCTGAGATGGATCCTATCTTTCTGTTGGATGTATTAAATGGGAAACAGCAGTCCCATATATTTGCATAGCTTCACACTGTCATATTCAGTTGGATAGGCATAAGAACTCCATAAAAATCATTTGCTGCAAAAGCTTCATAGTAAATGCATAATCAGTAGGTGTAGCACTCAGGACTCATGGAGCTGTAACTATTACAAAGTGCATTTGTTCTGAGCAATGTACCTATTGTTTAAATAAAGCCTTTCGTCATCTCTGATTTGTTTCAGGTATTTTTTCCCTAGGAATGCAAACATTGTATGCCATTTGCATATTATATTAGAATTCTTTCATAATGATCATTACCCAAGCATGCCAATTTAATTTTTCCGGCTTGCAGTGTTCAGCAGGTTGACCCAGAATTTCCATTTGGTCTCCCTTTGCAAATGCCCAGGAAATGGGTTAAGTGCTTGAATGCACCATATTTTACTAGGGATTAGTGCAGTCTGCTGAGGGGTCATCCACTTAAAATGGGAATTTCTTCTCTAAGGTTGTACATCTTTAGAATCCAGTTGTGGAGACTGAGTCATATTCAAGGCGGAGATTGTTGCATATATGAACTGCAGAGCAATCAAGAGTTATGAAGATCAGGTGGGAAAGTGGAGTTATGGGTAAAAGTCAAATCAGCCTTGAGCTTCTTGAGTGGGGCCTACACCTGCTCCTACATCCCATGTTCTCATATAAAAATGGTAAAATCAAGCCCACCATAGTACACTTATTTTTTCAGAGCAGACATTTTAATCCACAGGCCAGCTAAAGATTTTGGATCATGTTGGTAAATGACAGCAATTTTACCAAGCAACACCGATGAAGACATTTAAATTGTATGCATGTAAATACTGCTGGTGAGAATGTTATTTTAATGAATATTAGTCTAACAAGGGAATTTTTCTGCAGACTGCATCTGTGTTGTTAAAACAGAATATGAAACTGCAAATTTGAGCATTGAATGTTCAAATTAGCCACATGCAGTATTAGAGGTTTATTTTCCAAGAGCATTCTTTTGTTAATAAACCATGCAGTCTGCAATGTAGAAAAAGAAGAGCTGGATGCTGTCCATCCATCATTGCCAAATAACAAGACTGGCATAGCTTGTGATTTTTAACCTGTCCAACTATGATTGGAGGAGTGATATATCTATGAGGGAAAAAATGGGATTCTTTTTCTTGCCTTATTTTTTTAATTGCTCACAGGATGTGGGCATTACTGGTGAGGCTGCCATTTATTTTCCAACTTTAAATGCCCAGGGCTATGAGGAGATGGAGAAAGAGGAGATTATGAGGAGGATGAAGCCACAGGGATGTAGGGAGTGGGGGGACACAGGGGACCATGGGGTAAGTTGAGATGCATGGGACCAAAGGGATGGTGGAGACACATCTCCAGAGTGAGAGCAGAGGCATCACTGATTTTGAGGAGGGTAGAGACACAGCAGGTAATGGAGAGGGAGGAAATATGGAGGTCCATGTGTAGAGAAGGGGCAAGAGGCTGAGGAGGGTGGGATAGAGGGTTGTGGGAAGGGTGGAGACCCTGTCAGCTATGCAGAAGGTAAGATAGAGGGGGGCTTTTGGGAGTTTTGAAATGCAAGCTAGTTTCAAATGGTGCTGGTGCCTTACAAAAATGGAGTCTCTGCTGAGGCACTAGTCAACTTCACAGAATAATTAGTGCTGTTCTATTTGCAACATGCTAATGACTAGGCATCCCAGAAACTGCACGCACGGAGCATGAGTTAATTGTGCATTACACATTCCCCAATGCTGTTCAATTTACTCCAATATATCAAAGGAAGTCACATACCATAAATTTGTAATAAATGCTTTGAGGCTGTGATGCACTGGACTAAAATACTCCTGAGACATTTTGAGAAGGAATATATCATCTTGTACAATAGTTTTAAGAGATATTCCTTGTAAGAAGTGAATTGTTGTTTCTCAGATTTTCAGCAGGTGATCGATACATCACATAACTTAACAGAAAGAAATCTGGAAAATGTAGAGTTTGCTTCTTTTTATAATCAGAGGATCTTAACAGACAGCACTTCTTGAAGCAGTTATCCCTTTGACCCAATATTGAACTGTAAGCATTAAGAGTAGTATGAATGAATACTATGTGCCAAGAACAATTGTTGACTTAAAATGGAAATCAAATATGTATGGGGGATATATAAGCAAAATTATCTCTGTGAACCCATTCTCTAACTTCAAAAATATTTGCCTTATATTAATTAGTCCATTACAATGCTTCAATATCAAACTTTCATCAAAGCTTTTCATGTCAGACTCAATATTAGTAATGTTTTAATAATAAAGTAAATTTACTGTGGTATCCAAAGATATGAGATCTGCATAATTACCAGAATGGAAAATTTGAGGAATTTTAGCCATAGCACACATATTGTAGAAACCCAGCTGGTGTTGCCTCATACATAGACAGCAGAAACTGGGGGGAAAATATATGTAAAAGGCCCATTGGTTTAGTTTGATACTCACTGGCTAAGCATGAGACTCCTCTGATTAAGCTTGAGACCTAGTAGCTAAATGTGGGCCCCACTGATGAAATAATGTAACAAGGTAGTGTAATTGGGGCTTCAGATCTTGATAATGAATACATTGGATGTGGTACAGATCTTGGTTAGGGAAGAAAGAAGCTTCAAAGTTAACAGGAAAGAAATCAAATAGAAAGTGCTTCCAATAGCTCTTGTCAGCATTTGAAATTCCCTTGGACTAATCATAGCCATTGTACTCCACTCGCAGCCCATGCGTTTTGTTCTGAAGTCGTGTGGTGGGCTGGAGGGGAAAGGGGAAAATGTATTTCCTTACAATATAGGAATCCATTTTGCCCCATCAAGTCAATGCCAGTTCTCAGAAAACCCATTTTCCCCCATTAATTTTCCCTGTAAACTATTCTGCCCACATTCCCATCAACTCCTCTTAATTCTCCAGCCACCCACCTCTACCCTGGGGGTAACTTTTGGCATCCAATTAACCCACCAACTAGCATGTCTTTGGATGTAGAAGGAAACTGGAGCATCCAGGGGAAATCTGCACAGTTGCAGGAGAAAGTACTAACTCCACACAGATAGCACCAGAGGTCAGGATTGAGTGATGTTTATTGGAGCTGTAAGGCAGCAGCTCTACCAGCTGCACCAACCCCTGTGTCACTCACCGGAGGAGGCAGTTGAAGCTGGGTTTAGCCTTTAAAGGCAGCACTGACAAATCCTGACCCCATTTTACTCACTGAATTTTTCATTGCACAAACATCAAAGACTAATTTCAGCTCCTTTGTTTAGTATAGTAATGGCCCTGAGTGTTTACAGTTTTACTGTGATTAACTGGAGGTGGATTTCAACCTGACTTCTATCAAATTGTACACTTCTACAGTGGTATAAAGGTAGAGAAATCTTGTCTTCTTGGGTGGTCTCTTGGAATTAAAGTTGATTTGCTTCCATTGCAATTTTATGGATAATGAGATACTCCTGAGCTCAGTGTGGAATCTGCAGACTCTGTGATGGTGCCTGATGGCATGGGTGAGTGGGTAGTTTCTGCAGTGATTTGCTTCTTCCAGTGCTTGTGCCTGTTTTTTGTGTACTCCTGACATAGGGCCTCAAAGTTCTTAGTGCTAACATCTGCAAAACAAGGTGCTTCCATCAAACTGCTTGTGCAGCACAACACCACCCACCAACAATAAAGATGATACCATGGAAAATGCGGACCACTTCCTTTATCTCAGGAGCTATAATCTTTGCAAATGCAGATCTCAGTGATTAAAATTCACTGTTGCCTTCAGTGGACCAGCACAGTCTATGGTCATCTGAAGAAAAGGGTCAAAACCTGAAAATTCATGGTCTATCAGGCCACAGTGACCCTCACTCTCCTTTATGCTTCTGATATTTGGACTACCTGGAGCAGGTAAATAAATTTGACATTGTCATGATAAGAAATGTACTGAGAAATAACTGAAGAGGTGTAAGCATCAATCAAGAACATGCACCTTGTCCAAGTAATCCTATTCTTTCCATAATCCATCAGGTATTTCAGATTCTGCACAATCCATTTAATCTCCTGAGAAGGATGTTTGAATTTTTCCTAAGAAGTAAACACATCCGTGTTGGACAAGATACTGGAGTTTGGACAACTACACAGGGAGAGCAGATATATACATATAATGTGCCATGTATAACTTCTTGCTCCATACTGCTCGTGTCTGTTTGCCAACAATTGATGTGCATTAGGTGCTGCAGACAGTGTGTTCTACCTGACTAGTCCCTCTTAAAATTTGTGGTTCTATTCGTGACCAGATAATGACTTAATGCAAATTTCTGTCCTCTTGAGACCCCAATACATTTCATCTTGGAGACTATACTTAAACCCTCTCTGCTGGAGGCTGATGCAGATGTCAGATAGTGTTTTCATAAAAAGGAATCCAAAATGTGCTGTCCAAAAAATGAAAAGCCAATCCAGCTAAATAAATCATTATCATTGGCTTGCCAAGGAATTAATAAAATTGTTTAATAACAGTAGCTTTAATATTTTAATAGTAGTGCATGATTTGATTTCCCACAAAAGCATATAAATATCTCATTTCTATGTGATGCTAGAATGCATTTTAGTAATTTAACAACAAAAATAATTTAGCCTGCAAAAAATGCTTCATGATTATTCTTGCCTTCTCTTTCTTAGCCTCCTATGCCAAGCAGTTCAGTACAGCTGAGCAAATAAATAGGTCAGTAGCAGCTAATGTCTCTGTGTCTTGCTTCAGGGTGCCTATCAGTCAATAGTAAGCCAATGAGACAATAAGACAGTCAATGAGACCCTACAACCATCTAGCACAACACAACATACATGTGCATTTTTATTCCATTTCCTTATCGTTCCCCATGTTTACAACTATGCTTTATTGCCTTTGCTCCTTTACAAAAAAAATGATTCTGTTTTAATGGCTTAAGGGCAGTCCAGACAAGAATGTATTTGGTAGGCCATTTTGGTCATCTGAATTGAGAATGGAAGGATGGTTGGTAATGGTGTATTTGAAACTCATCCGCAGAAAATAATATTTGAGTGAGTGGTCAGTATTTGGAATAACTGCCCTCGGGAGTTTGTGGAAGCAGCTAGCACTGAATTATTCAAATGCAAATTATTTGATCAGTTGTTACAGCCTTTTGTGACATTCACACTCTTGTTTCCTTTGGAAGGCATTAGATTTCAGGATATAAAACCATATTGACATTCAGATATGCAAATTAGATTACTTTTAGAAAGTAACATTTTAGAACTCAGTATTATGAGTAATTTTAGGCATTGCATCTGAACTGAGCTGTACACTTCTGAGGAAGTAACTGAAAAGCCAATCCAGCTAAATAAAGTAGACCAATTGTTCTCTTCTCTGGAGGTCAAAAGCCGCAGATCCTGGAAGTCTGAAATAGGTCAGGTAGCATCTGTGGATAGAGAAACAGATTAATGTATTAGATCCATAATCTTGCATTTAAATTCATAGAGTCACAAGAGATGAAGCACAGAAACATGACCACTCAGTCCACTGAGTCCACACTACCCATCAAACACCAACCCTATCCTAACCCATTTACTCTTTTATTCTCCCCACATTCCCACCAACTCCCTCCCAGAGTCTAACACTCA
Organism: Pristis pectinata; assembly: GCF_009764475.1. NCBI lineage: Eukaryota > Metazoa > Chordata > Chondrichthyes > Rhinopristiformes > Pristidae > Pristis > Pristis pectinata. The sequence goes on along the minus strand of NC_067409.1, from coordinate 93,355,979 downwards.
GCTAAACTCAGAGCAATTTACAGAGGCCAATAGACCTACTGACCTCCAACAGACAGTCAGCCTCTTGATGCAGGGTCTTGACCTGAAACATTGACAATTCCTTTCCTCTCACATATGCTACTTGGCCTGCTGATTTCCTCCAGCAGGCTTTGTTGCTCCAGATTTCAGCATCTGCAGTCTCTGGTGTCTCCATTTTACTACCAACCACCAAGTTTTTTTGGGGAAATGTGGCTGAGAAAACCCATGCAGTCACTGGGAAAGCACGCAAACTCCACACAGACAGCACCAGAGGTCAGGATTGAACTCAATTGTTGGAGCTGTGATGTTGCAGCTCTATTATCGGCACCACTGTGCCACACATTCATGGGCTCAATGGCTCACTGGGTACAAGTGACCAACTGTATATGTCTCTTGCATGCTGACTATGAAAGAAATAAATTGCATGTAAATTTAAAAAATAGTTTTGGCAATTTTCTTCGGAATCACTTGGGTCCAAATTTTTTTTACTGGAATGGCCCTTCACACTTGGGACAGATCAGAAACTTTTGCTGGCCATCTTAAGTGCTGAAGTCGGTCATCACCACCATGACAGTATCCAGAATGCAGGCATGGTTCATTTTGCTCTCTCTTTGGTAAATACCACAGTGTATCAGACCTCAAAGCCACGATCAGGCATTCAAGAGACAAGTCATGGAAGGTAGCCCTTTTCCTATTAACATACTGGTTCAATCATTGTTTAGACTCTGACTAAGATGCCTATGAATCATAGAGTTAAGACTGAGACCAAATCTAGTGGAAGCAAACTTACCAAGCAAAGTGAAGTTAAAGTTCATTGGTTTAGATTAACACCAAAGGTGAGAGGGTTTTGGGAAGAGATCAAGTTTGAGGACTCAGTCCACCTGACCCAGCTCAGACATCCAGATGAGATCTCAGTAAAGGTGTAGGACATCAGGAAATACTTGGCAAAGTGTACAGGGAGTTCAGGAGAGTCCATATAGATCAACTGCAGCTTACAAGACCCTTGCATTGTAGAAGTCAGTGGCAAATAGAATTGCAGCATAGAAAATACATTAGAAGAGGAGATCAAATACAAGGAAGCAACTAATGATGCAATGACTGACAGTCTGAGTTCACATCAATGGATTTTGTGGTGAATAATCTTTAGGATGCAGTGCAGTAGCACAAATAGTAGAGACACTGCCTCACAGAACTAGAGACCTAGGTTCAATCCTAACCTTCTGTGCTGCTTCTGTGGAGCATTCGTGTTCTCCCTCTGACCGCAGGTTTCCATTGGGTGCTCTGCTTTCCTCCCACATCCCAAAGGCATGCCCAAAGTTTAATTGGTCACAGTAAATCACTCCTAGTGTGTAGGTTAATGGTTAAATCTGGAGCTGTTGAAGAGAATGTGGGAAGAATAAAAAAATAAGATTAATATAAGATCAGTGCAAACTGGGTGGTTGAGGGTTGATGAAAAGTCTGGGCTGAAGGTCCTGTCTCGCTCTCTCTGTGAATCTAGCTACATCTGGATAACACACATGAGCCACTCAAACCACACTGTTACCACTGAGATAGTCCCACAGGGTTAGGATATCAATGAAGCAATTTGACTTGGTTGTAAATAATGATGTCCTCTTTCTCTTTCTTGCTGGTTTCTAAAAGAAGTGTAGTGTGTGCCAATATGCTTATGTCATCATTGCTGCCGCACATCAAATATGCTGTGCTGTCCTGTCAATGGCCAGTTGCTGGAAGCAAGATATTGAATATACTGCCACACCTTGGTTTTAAGCAGCTGAATCCTCATGTATTTCTTCAAGCACATCTTACCATCGTTTCCCCAGGAACCAAACATAACAAGTACAGCCACATCTTTTTGAACAATTGCCATCCTTACCTCCAAACTCTATAGACCCTACTTTAACTGAGTTTTGAATGCATCTATTTTTAAAGCATTTTTGCCTGGTTCACAAATGCCTTGGTGTAGAAAGCATTAAACTTGCATCAAATGTGAATTTATTCAGATTCTCCAGGTAAAAGCAAGTAGGAATCTACAAACAGAAGAAGCAGGTTCCAGTCTTTGACAAGTTCTGTCATTCAGTTAGATCATGGCTGATTTGTTCCCAAGTTTTACTCTAATAATTTTTCTACTTGCTGTGATACCACTGTCTAAGAATTATCTTGCAAATTGCAGTATTGAAAATTGACATGGGAAACTCAACTCAACCATTTGAAGGATAAAATTCTTTTACCTGTGAGAATTGGTGTTTGGTTTCACTCCAAAACGCACAACCTCTAATCTTATCCACTACTGTTTTGGAATCTACCTCCAGAGGAAGCAGCATCTTTATAGATAGCCACTCACTAAAGTTATAGCAAAAGGCATGGTTCACCTCTACTAATATAATGAAAGAGGTTTTCCAATGTTATACCTTCCATACTAACCTGACATTGCTTGGATATTCTGCAGCAGTTTGCCCAATATCCTGCCACAGTATTAATGGAGAGAAAGAGAAACAGCTGGTTTCAGCCACTTAGACCATATCCCCAGCTGACTCACAGCAAGTAATCAAAAAAACCATCCTTGCATTTCTAATCTAACACTTATTAAATATCAGGGTCTGGCAGTTTATTTAGAAGCATTTGCAAGCTGACTCTGAAGATTGTAAATTAATTTATGGGATCTAGGTCCAATGAATACCCAAGATATAAAACACTTTTGCTTGTGTTGTGTTACATGGAGACTTGTTCCACATATTAATCTTACTGATTGTGACAACGGATATCTTGATATTAATCCCAAATTTAGCCTACAAGAGCTATGAGCTCTATATAACCAGAACTGAGTTCGGAGCTGAATTTTGGAACTAAATCAGTTCTTTACTGCTTCCCTTGTGTTGGAGTGACCAGAACTTGGGCACTGCCAAAGCTGTGGTCTGACTAGACCAGTGCATAACTCAAACATCATTTCCTTTAAGTTCCATTCCACCATTCCAGCCAGGCACAGGCACACAATGGAATGCAGAGGTGCTCTGCACAAAATTTTACATTGATTCAGTTAAGTGTTTGGAAAGTCCTGTGTGGTGCATACCTGAATCAGACCCAGGAGAAGCATTCCTATCAAGAGGCGCAAAGTTGGGAAATGACCCCTACAGAGGCATTCACAAATCAGGTCAAGCAGGGGTATGAATAGTATAGTGGTCAGAGGACAGTGGTCAGTGGTCTTTCGTTTAACATGCTCCTCAAAAGGCAGTCAAATTTAAATTCATGAACACATTCCTGGCTTCTCATATTGTTGTATTGGCTGCTATCTTAGCATTAGAATTGTTTAGCCAGTTGCTGCTCTGCACTGTCTTGGAAATGAAGTTTGGCAAAACAGCTATTTCAGCTTCTTATTAATCTTAAAGTTATTCATAGAGCACTTGCTGGTCGATTTCAAATGAGGCCTGACCTCAGAATTACAGGTGTCTTCTCATTATGGGAGCTGAGAGCCATGGAGCTATTAATTATGGACTGTCCTTGATTACATATCAGTGCAGTTCCTAATTCATGGTTTCAGCCTGATTCACGGGATGAATAGCCATGGGGCTTCCAGTCATGGACAATTCTTAATGCAGAGATGGATAACAATGGGGCTTTTAATCATGAGAAGCTCTTCATCACCAAACAGGATGGTCGAAGGATTGCCAAAATCTGTGGTTCAAAAACAGATATAAAATAAGAAGAGAATTGGGAGTGATGAGGAAAAAACATTTTTCTGCCTTATGTGGTTGGAATCTGGAATGTACTATCTGCAAATGTGATGCAGGCAGGTTCCATTGTGAACTTCAAGAGGAAACTGGATAAAAATATAGTGAAGGAAAATCTACAGGGAGACAGAGGAAGGGCTGGGAGGTGAGATAAATATAGAGAGCTGGTGTGGACACAGAGCCTAATGTCTGTCTTTTGTGCCGAACTGTGTCGTAATTCATAGCATAACTTTCAAAGCCTCAGAACCAACTACACAGTACTCCATTTGATGGTTTAATTTTTTTTTCCCATTCCCTACTTCAAGCACCCAACCACATGACCCTTCTCCCACCCTCTCAAAGCCCCACACTTCCTTATCCACTCTCCAGGTGCTTTACAAGCCATGAGAAACCTGAGCAAGGTCATTTTGCATCAAATTATGTGTTTTATACTCAATCCATCTGGTTTCATTTTTATTTATTTTATTTTTTAACATTCTTCCACAACATCCAGTGCTAGTAGCCTTGTGACAGAAACATATCTATTTGATTATAATGTTTTACCAAAATCATAATTATGTAGGATATAATCTAATCTACAGTATTCTAAGAGCCCAGAGCTGATTTGTACAAAGCAACTTGATATTAATTATAAAGGCAGTTATTCCTTAACTCATGAAAAATTATTAAATTATGTTGTTAAAAATAAATACTTTACTCTGATATAACATTTTGCTTCCATTGTTGGATCATTAATGAGGTTGCCAAAAGTATCCCAAATGATTAATGATTGTCAAGTTGTACTAATCACTGTAAGGTTCTAAGAACAATTTAGAAATTGAATTAAAAGGAAGTATATTCAAAATCTGAGACTGAGGTTCTCAATCATCTCAACTATTTTAATGATTAACCCTATGAACACTGGTTTGTGAACATGTTCTTAATGTGGTCAGAATACCAGAAGCTTTCTTGCATAAAGCAAGTTTGGTGAGCATGCCTACGCTGTTACTGAATGGTTGAACACTTTGGTTCAAGGAGCTAACACTTCCTAGTAAAGTGGGGGAGAAAGGCAAAATATTGTGCAGCAAAAAAAAACTGCTAGAGGAACTCAAAAGGTCAAGCAACATCTGTGGGAAGAAAGAAGCTGTCAATATTTTGGTTCCTGATGCAAGATCTCAACCCTAAATGTTGACAGTTCCATTCCCTCCACAGATGCTGCTCGAACTGCTGAGTTCCTCCAGCAGTTTATTTTTTGCTTCAGTTTTCAGCAGCTGCAATCTCTTGTGTCTGGAAGATATTGTGGATTCTGGAAATCTGAACCAAAAGCAGGAAATGCTCAGCGAGTGGTCAGGCAAGGTCTGTACAGAGAAAAAGAGTTACCAATATAGATTGGTGACTCTCATCTCAATTGGGAAAAGTTATAAAAACAAGTACATTAAGTATTAAGTGCTGAGAACTGATGAAGGAGAAGGGGACAAAAAGAATGTTTGTGATTGGGGTGGAAGGCAGGATAGATTAAATGACTAAATATGTTATAGAGCAAGCTAACACGTGCAGAGAAAGTGTTCATGCAGAATAAATATGTTGGATCACACTAACCCAGTCTTTGCTGTGCTTTTGCCTCTCATGGAATGCCCATAATCACACCTACTGTTTGTAGCCATAAAAACTTCCAATGTCCAATCAGCCTCATCACTCGAGGAGGTGAGATGTTCCATGAACAGCAAGGAGGTCAATCACTGGAGACACTTAGAAGCATTTGAAAACCATTTAAATAATTAAAAATAAGTTGACCTTTTTAAAACAACATCCAAATTGTAAATTAATTAGTAACTTTAAGAAAAACCAACCATTTATATTAATTTAATTTACCTTTTTAGTGAAGGTTAATATCTCCATTCAAATGGATGAGGCTGTGTCAGAAGTGAAGTCATGACTAGCATCAAGCCAAGGGACTAGAAACAATGTACATCTGGCTACTTGGATCAGTATATATGCAGATCTGCAACTAGACTCAGTAGTAGAGGATATCAGATGTATTGCCACCTGATGCCCAACACATTCTGTATGTCTGCACGACATTGTGCAAGTGTGAAATTCAGAATGCATTACAACATGCTCTGCTGTTAGTCAATCGTTCTCAGAAATCTACCCAGGTAGCCAGGAGCACCATCCAGTCCATTATCTGAAATTAGCAAAGGAATGTGGAGTGACTACTGGAAATCCAAATAAAAGTACCTGAAATGCTGATTATCTAAAGTTGTTTAATTCGGTGTTGAGTCTGGATGGCTGCAGTGTGCCCAGTTTGAAAACAAGGAACTGCTCCTCAAGCTTTCACCAAACATCATAATAAAAGTACGGGAAACAGCTGACAGAGAGAGGGAGGCCAGGACAGGGGAGAGACAGAATTAAACTGGAAGCTTGGGGGCCATGTCAGTGGACTGAAAAGAGGGGTTCTGCAAAGTGGTCATCAGTTTGCATTTTTTAGCAGAGGAGACTACGTTAAGCAGCCAAATCTGTATACTAAATCAAAAGCAGTCCATGTGGAAAATGTTTCATGAGGAAAAATTGTTTGAGGATCTAGGAATTAAGACAGGAATAGGTAAAACTACTGGTGTTACATCTCCTGCAATAATGTGAGAGCTGTGCCATATTGCAATCTCCCCTTTCATCAGAAGTGAGATAAGCTGATCTTCAATATTTTTTATCTTAAGGTCCCAGGCTCTCATAAATCAGGTCCCCCAGGACTGACACTGCTGCCATTTTGAATATCAAACATAGATTAACAAGTTTTTTTCAAAACAAAATGAACTCACAGAAAAATAAAGCTTACCCATTGCTGTAGTTTGTCATTTGGGTGGCGATAACATGCAGGAAAATGGTCTCTTTGGTTTGGTGGGGGAGGGCCCACAGTGTGGAAATGCTGGGGGAAAGTTGGAAGGGATACAGGGAGCTGGGAAATTTCAGGGATGCAGAAGTCCAGTCAACATATTGGCACGGTAGCATAGAGGTTAGTGCGACGCTATTACAGCGCCAGCGATAGGAGCTTGATTCCTGTCACTGTCTGTAAGGAGTTTGTACGTTCTCCCATGTCTGCGTGGGTTTCCTGCGGGTGCTCAGGTTTCCTCCCACATTGCAAAGACATACGGGTAAGTTAATTTGGGTTTAAAATGGGTGGCGTGGACTCGTTGGGCCGGAAGGGCCTGTTACCACACTGTAAATAAAATTTTAAAAAAATATTCTAAAGCTTTTCTTCCTCTTTCCACCGAGTGATTGATCAAATGGACAGGCACCAAACAGGAAAACCAGGAGCAGATGATCGGGGTTATGGACCTTTGAGGTCTGTCCCTCATCTACAGGGTGAAGGGAGAAAACAGAAAATTAATGAAGATTGATGTATTCTCAGAGATTCCTTACTGCAAGACTTTCAGGGACTGGCTCTTTAAGTAACTGTCTTAACTCTCCAGAAAAGACCCATATTTGCAATCCAGACTCTCACCTTTTGTCAATCACACATTCAGTATAAAAACTAAGTCAGCGAGTGATGTCACTGCACATGCCTTGTGGAGGGCCACATATTGAAGGTTGCACTGCAACTTACAGAAGTCTGCTATGCACATACACAATGCACCTGACCACATTTAGCAATCAGCTTTGAGATAAAATTCTTCTATATGGTGCATGAAAATATAGCTTTGTGCAACAGAGTTTCTAAGTCAATGACTCTTCACTCTAGTTGGGGTAACTTGAACAGAGGACATAATTTTGAAATTTAAACTCGGCGAATTCAAAGCAATCTAAAACATTGTGAGAATATGAAATTCACTGTCCTGGAAAGCCACAGATGCCTGTTTAATTGTGGTGCTTATGAGGGAGGTCTTATAGAATTTGAAAGTAGACCTAATTTTTGAACACTTTAATTAGATCTCCTTTTACCATCCTGTTCCATTAAGTGTAGCTTGACATTTTCAAGTCTGGCATCATGTAATTTTCACAGCTGTATTTGAAGCATGGACGTTCATCAAATGAGAACATGTGTTTTTTTTTAATCAGAGATGGTTTCTTACCTTATGTGCCACCAGCATACATCGGAAAATTGTGGATACCGATCATTCAGGGTACCTTCTTGCATGTAAAAACTAAGGTTGTTTGCTCTATAACATTGCAGCTCTATCTCTAAGCCATGTTCCTCTGGAAATGAAGTTTCAGAGGGTGAATGCATGTTGCATTTTTTTTCACAGCTTCAATTATATACAATACGTCAATTGTTGCTTAATTAACTGATTGATCATCACCCTTCACATAAAGTCTCTGGACTCAAGAGTGTGTCCCTAAAGGACAAAAATGCACTCACCGCATCAGGCAAACAGACACTGGGCCAGCTGTCTTAGTAGCTTGCTCTTACAATAATTAAACATAATCATTAGTGCTATTGAATGCCTGAAATGTTTCTAACAAGGGTGATCAAGTACATTTGGGTGTAAGTAAAACCAAGATATTTTAATCTACAGATCACTGACAACCACATTTGGAATATTAGATCAAATTATCTGAGACCTTGTAGCAGGTGGAAATTTTCATACATAGTGGAGAACATACCCAATGATCATGGGCATTGAGCTTGTCTTTTGTGTAAGACAGTCAATGCACTAAATTGGGCTAAGTATTAGCATTTAGTCTAACCTTCAAAAGGATTTTCATATTGTCTGGATGAACAGGGATAGACAACAAATATAATTTCAGGATTTCAGTCAATAACATAAAAAGGAATAAAAAAGGGACTTATTTTAATTGGCAGCCCTGTCCTTTAGTTTGAAGAGAGAAGCTACTCAACTAGCAGTAAACACATTTGGACTCTGGTCATTGAACTGGAATGCATACATTTTAATATTAACAAGGCATAAGCAACACCACAGAAATAAAGCTTCCTCTGCACAGAGCTGTTGAAGTAGAATACAGTTATGTATTAAGTAAACAGTCAAGGTTGAGTATTGCTGTTGGGTTGATAATCTGGAAGCTCATTTGTTAATCTTGCTGTCAGTACGAAATTTACACAAAGGGAATTGAAATGATGTATGATCAGAAGCTCAAGATGGGCATTGTAGACAGAGTGCAGATACTCGTTTGGACTCACCAATGTAGATGATCCCACATTGTGAGCATCAAATGCAATGCGCCAGGCTGGAGGAGGTGCAGGTAAACCTCTGCCTCATCTGGAAGGACCGTTTAGGTTACTGGATGGTGGCGAGGGAGGAGGTGAAGTGACAAGTGTTGCACCTCCTATGGTTGCAGAGGAAAGCGCCAGGGACAGAGATAGAGGGTGCAAAGGGATGAACAGAGCAGGGAGTCACAAAGAAAGTAGTCCCTGTGGAAAGCAGAAGGGGAAGATGTGACTGGTGGTGGGATCCCATCAGAGCTGGCAGAAATGTCAAAAGATGATATGCTGGATACAGAGGCTAGTGGGGTGAAAGGTGAAGACCAAGGAAATTCTATCTCTGTCCTGGGGGTGGGGGTGACGGCAGGTGTGTGGGAATTGAGGAAGTGTGTGAGAGGGCTCCTTCAACTACACAGAAGGGAAACCATGTTTCTGGTAAATGGAAGACTCCTCAGAAGTCATAGAGCAAAAAGCCTCATATCAAGAAAAGATACAGTGGAGACGGAGACAGGGATGGCAACCTTACAGGAGGCAGGGTGGGGGGAGGTATAGTCAAGGTAATTGTGGGATTTGGTGCAATTATAGAATGGTAAGAAGCAGCATTAACATGACCCGCTTGGACTTGTAAGCTATTTGACAAAGCCCCACATGGAAAATTGATCTAGAAGACAAAAGCCCATGCAATCCAAGGGAAGTGGCAAAGTAGATTTAAAAATTGGCTCAGTGGAAGAAAACAAATGGTTATATTTGACAGGTGTCTCAAATATACACATCCTAAATTTATTGAGTTCCACAAGGCTCAAAAATATTTTCATTGATTTTTGTCGTACATGTTAAAGACTTAGACTTAAATGTAGGAGTCATGCTTTTTAAAAAGTGCTTCCATCATATCAACACTTGCAATGTGACTGATAGTGAGAAAGAAAGTTATAGGCTGCAGGAACTTGTCAACTGATTGGTTAAGTTGGCACAGAAAAGCAACATTGTTTTTTAAAGGCTGAGAGACAAAGATTTCGGCGTTCAGGGGAACACAGTGTCCTTGTATACACTAAGCATTAACATACAGGTACAGCAAGCTATTAGGAGGGCAGAGTATGTTGGCCATATTGCAAGAGGATTTATGTAAACGAATAAAGGCATCTGACTTCAATTAGAAAAGGCCCTGTTGAGACCGCAATTAGAATACTGTCAGATTTCCCAAGCTATGGAAGAATACACTTGCAATAGAGAGAGTGCAAAACATGTTCACCAGTGTGATTATTGGAATGAAAGGATTGTCCTGTGAGGAACAACTCAGCAGACTGGGGTTATGTACTCCATGGGTCTAGAAGAATGAGAGGTGATCTGAATGGAAATTTTAGTGACATGTAGAACTTTACAAGAAGCCCAGATAGGAAAAAATAGAAGAATCTATTTCCCTTGGCAGTGAGGTTGATAACTAGGGACATGGATTTGATAGAAAAATTAGAGGTGACTTGAAGAAATGTTTTTTTTTCCACTCAATTAGGTCTGGAACTTAACTACAGAAAAGGGTAGTGGGGGTTTAAAAACTCTAATCATATTTAAAGGTTACCTCAATAAGCACTTGAAGGGCCATAAATCACAAGCCTACAGACTGAGAGCTGGAGAATTAATTTACCTAAATGGTTCCATTTCTGGTGGTCACGGGGGTAATGGGCAAAACTATCTCCTTCCTTGCTGTAAGTGTCTATTGTTTTATGGTACAGACCAGATCGCAAACAGTAGGTTAAATGGAGGTGATGGATGAAGGTGAGGAAGTTGGTGCTTGGCCAGAGACTGAAAATGTATTGTGACTACATTATTAAACTAAAGTACAGTAGTCAAGGAAATGTCACAGATTCAACTACTCTAACAAAAATGAAAAATAACCAATATCAACTCTTTCTGCAGGCTCTATCAACTCTGTCAATAGGTTTAGAAGCTGGATCAAAATCTTGGCATGAAGTGTCTAACTGGAATAACATGGTTATTGTAAACATGTGTTTTTAGTGTCCAAGACTATGGACCATTGTCTAAAGGGAAATACACTTACTTGAAAAGCTGAAGTAGAATGATAATTATTCATGTCACCTACACAGCTTGATTTCCACACAGATGATTAAATTTTGCTTTTGCAAACTGAGCACAAGAATTCATGAGGGGATTTGTGCTAAGAACAAAAAGTTGCAAAATGGTAGCAGCTGCCTTTAATTGTTGCATTTTAAAAGTTTGCATCTTGTGAAATCTGCCAACTGAAATCAACACTGCCAAAATTGGATCTGATTCAACTCTTAGTGAAATATAAAAAAATAAAAATGCATTTTGGCACAGCAGGAATGGATTGTTTAACTAGCTGTAATTTGTGTAAATATCTTGAGTTCTTGGGAACTGTATTGCATGAGGCTGTAAATCACACCTACTGAATGCCCTTTGATAAAGTACAACACAGCAGGGCTAGAAGGCAACATTGTGAGACATGCCTAAAACTCATGTCTCTTTCATTGTTTAACTGGATCATACTGTATTGCTTGTTCTTGTAGTTGCTTGTAATGATTTAAAACGTACCCCTTGGATGGACCCAGAGTAAGCTCAATGAATGGGATGCAGCTACTTCTCTGAAGATATGCCAGTTGTAACTCACTTCCTTGTGGCAATAGTCATTTCAGATGCACAGCAGATCCTCGCAAAGGCAGAGACCTTAGCTAAAAGGGAAGGTAGATGGAGCTTCCACAAAAGAATAAGAGTCTACTCTATAATACCCTGCCTCCTTATCAGAGTCCTCAAAGCCAGCTTATCTGTACCTTCTCCTGGATAAAAAAAAACTATAGAATCCACCTAGGACCTGGGTCTCATATCAACTACTCTTTGCATGCATAGATAAGAAGTTCTGGTCCTGATGGGGTCAGGGAGAGGGAAATCAATGATTGGCCCAGTGGTAGCAAAAGGCCTAACTGCCCAAAGTTTCTCGCCTCTGTTGCTTTCCCATTGGATTTCAGGCAGGAGAAAGAAGCAAAATGCAGGCCTCATAGTCAAAACACACTTGCTAAGTAACCAGGGGGATCTCAATGAATTAATGAGTCACTTGCACCACGTAACCTGGTTAAATATGATGCATGAAATTTAGAAGTTAAGTCTCACAAAGTGCAGAAAAGCAGAAGGTGAGATAACCACTTCAAGGAGGTGGTGAAACATTGCTCACAACCTACAGAATGTACAACTGAATGATGGCAATATTCCCCAGTGGTTCCCCAATTTACCAATTGCATCATCTGGGAAGTTTTAAACATATTAAAATGTCTTCAGTGTCCAAAATATCCAAGCACTGAATGGTTATAACTGAATATAACCAGTTACATAAATGACGTCATTTGTCACGCCTGTAACATTGCAGAAATTGGTCTAAAGTCACTCCAAACCCATAACTCTGGTCTTAGATGCAATGGCACCCAGTTAGGTAACAGATCTTTCACATCAAGATGACACATCCATGAAGGAAAAAGGTTTGTAGCGAATTCATACTCAGCTGATATCTTTCATCACTTTACTATGTTCATTGAAGCAGTTGTATTATTACCAGTTAAGCAAATACATTGGTGAGAAGTTCTTGGGAGACCAGAGCCACCAGCTATATCTATGCCACCAAGTACATTAGAAGTTTATGGGTCTGGTTGTGCCCCATTTATTTGATGATATCAGCTTGCATCCATCATTGAGTCAATGCAACACAATGAAAGCAAATTGGTCCCATCTGATCTGATGATTCCCAACAGCATAGGAATTTCCAACTTGAACTTATGCTCTGACTAATAGGCTTCCCAAGTAGAATGAGCAAAATGAAAGGGTTCTTTCCCATGTATGAGGGAGTACATGACTGTACTGACCCATTCAATGAGCTTCATCCCTGTAGCTGGCATTACTCTGGGATGGCAGTCATCTGCCTTTTTCCTGGATGATGGAGGAGAGCAGGGGTACCTTCTGATCCCTCTGTATCAAGACCTCTGAATGCTCAGTGGTGAAATATTTGCATTCTACCTCCATCTCAATCTGTCTTCAACAAAACACTACAACCCTTTACAAGTCGCTTCTACTGATTTTACAGTTCATGGGCAGGTCTGATTCCTGCTGAGATATGCAGAGACTATAAAGGATTGAAATCCAAGAGTCTTGTGTCCTACCTCCAACAGGGACATGCCACCGTGACGTATGTTGCCCTGCTAAACACAAACGGGATAGAATCCTGGTGTAACTGGCTTATGACCCAATTTCCTGGGTCATCTTGATGGGACTTTCATTCCTCTCCAGGTTATCACAAGGGCCTTTTCTCAACAGTTCAGTTCCCATGTGTCTTACAATTTAATACATCTTCAGACTGCTTATGCTTTTATCAGTCCCAGTAGGTCAACTGGCTGCCCAAGTCATCTAGTGAGCCAAGCTGCTGAAAGAGTCATGTGCCCTGAATAATTAATGCTAGATTAGTGGAGATGTCAATAGAGAATGCCGCTGGGGAAACCCACTCAAAGAGTGCCAGGAAAGTGAGTAAAGTCTCGGCCTATTCAATGCAGCTCCATTTTTTTCAGTTATCTCCAAATAGATTTGATGAACTTATTAATAATTTAGCAGTACCCTGGATAACAATATGTACTTGTACAGTACTTGATACATAAAGACAACAAAAAGTAATTTTATCCAACTGTACGATCCCATGTTTACTTTTAATTGGAGTATTAGAATCACAGAGTCATACTGTACTATTTGACAAATTGTTGGCCAGGATCCTTTTACCATACCTCTTTTGCAAGTTTTCAGCTCTTCATCCTTAAAAGTATCTCATGCGTCTCTGTCCCTCCCTGCTGCCTTCTTGCAATCGCTGCCTTTTGACTATCTTCTGGAGAGTGTTAATTTTGTTTCCTCTTTTAATTTCTCTTCAGTTTTGAGCCCACATGGGGCCCAACATTAATCTGTGTTTCATGTTTTGCTTAGTAATTAAATCCCACAGTATATATAAACTTCAGCAGTTTGTTTCTTCTCCTTCAGACATTCATATGTATTTACAGCAACTTCTAATTTAGGAATGTACAAATATTATTTTGCTATTGATGAAAGAAACAGCAATGTGAAAGTTAAATGAAAATATTTAAACCATTTCACATTCTGGATTCCAGTTTTACTTCTAGACATTATTGTCATTGAACGTAATAACGCCAACTAAACTGAATGCATCCTGAAGTTAACGTCTAGATTTCCCCTATAGTTTTATTGGGCTACTGAGGCAATTCCATGAAAAATTAGAAAGTGGACGGTAGGAGTACTAGAGAACTACCTGGGCAGATAAAATGCACTGGAGAGCCACATGGGCAGGTGGGATGTGCTGTTTTTCAGGTGGGGTATGGTAAAATGCTACTTGGGCAGGTGGGATCTGTCCAGCCAAGTTGGATATGCTGGAGTGACCTTTGAGTGGCAGCACTATGCTGAAGTACTGTTTGGAAAGGTGGTGTCTCACTAGAATGCTACTCAGGCATTTAAGTATTTGAATGTTTCTTCACCAGCTGAGACATCTGGAATGTTGCTTGGACATCTAAGTTGTGCTGAAATGTTACCTGGCAGGTGGCATATTGCAGGATATTGCATCACAAGGTGGAATACTGCCAGGTTAGGGGGGATATGCTGGAGTAACAGATGTGCTCAGCAGCCACATGTGTTTTCATATACCTCTAGTTGACACAAAGTATTTTTTAAAATCTTGATTAAGGTTGGAGAACAGACTTCCGAATCTTTGAAATGAGATTACAGATCTCATTAACCTCTAGACTTGGCCCAAAATAGAGAGTTCCTCAAACTGGCAATTCTTTTTCTTAGATTCTGCTTGAGCAGAAGTAATTAAAAAGTGTGTAGTTATTTCAAAACTTTTGCAGAACAAAATATTCAACGGTTCTACTGATGTACCATACATGGCAGTTTTTTAGAGTTTCCTTTGCTCTTATAATTTAGAGAAAAATCTTTTGCATATCTTTGTGTCGTCCCCATTTCATGAAACTCTTCATCTCAGTAAATGTGAGGTTCAATTTCAAAAGGAACTTTCACTGTTAGTGTACCATCAATTGTCACCTGGCTACTTTCCACAACAATACAGTTTAGACTTCCTTTTCTTCTTTAAGTCAGAAGCCAGCTGTTCTCTCCACCCAGCATGTTTCTCCTAAATCAAGGGAAGTGAAGAAAGTAGCTGTGAGGACATTAAATGCCTGCAGGCAGACTTTAGGGCATAAGGGGCAGTGAACAGCTTGGGATGGCTACTTTCCATTGCCTTCCTGTTCATGAAATCTTCCCAAAGATCAAAACATGTGCTGGAGCCAACCAGGTAAAATTTAAATCTTCTCGAAGATTCCGGAGCATTTATATAGCACCTTTCACAACCTCAAAGTCCTTCATGAAAAATGCACAATTTTTGGAGTAGTCACAGGTGTAATGTAAAAAGTACAAACTGCCAATCTGTGCACCATTAGCACCCACAAACAGCACTATGAGAACAATCAGATGATTTGTTTTTTTTAGAGATATTGATTCAGGGATTAATGTTGGCTGGGTGACCAAGAAAATTCCCCTGCCCTCCTTTGAAATAGTGCCAATGGGATCCTAAGTGCAGAGTAGTCAAGGTCTCACAATAACATCTGAATGACTGCACCTCCAACAATGCAGTAGTCCTTCAGCACTGCAGCTTCAAACTCGTGAAAAGGGACAACCCTAGAGCTTCCTGACTCAGGAGTGAATGCTTCCAGCTGACCAGCAACTGCCACTAACAGTGAAATGACAAGGCTATTCCATGAGTAATATCAGCACAGATGCCAGAGACATTGGATGAATTTTATGCTTGTAGAACCATTGTTTTAACCATATTCAATTTCAGGCAACTAAAATTTCTTGGGTCAAAGGAAAGTAACAATATTCAAGATTGTAATCTCAGTTCAGGCTTCATACTTTTTGTTACTTTTTTTTTTGCTGTCTTTAATTCCTCTATCTTTGTTCACGTGGAACGCAGACTAAAAAAAGTAATTTTGTTAATCAACGCTGTTGCTTAGAACACAGTAGAATATAATTTCTGTTATGGTCAATAGACACATACAAACCCAATTTTCATTGGAAAAGAAGCTTGTAATAAGACGGACACAATGATTCATCTGAAGGCTATGGCTTCTTGGTGCAGGAGACAGGAAATATCGTATAAGATGTCCGGCCAATACTGTGTGTACATTCCAGGCTCAGGTCAATAGAGATACAAGAAGCTTCATCCCGCAGATGCCAATGGGGGCAAGTTAATATTTTCTATAATTAAAGTATCCATGGACATAAATTACCCAAAGATATAATATCGTAATAGCTTTTCTGTGGAGAAATCAACAGATTGAATCAGTAAATGAAACTTGAGGTTACAAAAATAATTAAAGGGCAAAATTGAAGATTCTGTATTGAAATGCATGTAGTATTGGAAACAAAATAGGTGAATTAAAAGCACAAATAGAAATATCTAAATATAATCCGACAGACATTACATAAACATGGCAGCAGGATGATAACACCAGGTCCTGAATTTTGAAAGTGATTTGACATTTAGGAAGGACAGGAAGCTGGGAAAAGGTGAAATTGCTCCGTTAAATAGTGACGGTGTTAGAGAGGAATGATCCAAGTTCAGGAAACCAGGATGTAGAGGTGGTCTGGGTGAAGATGAGAAACAATTAAGGCAAGACATTATTTGTGGGAGTGATTACACTGGCCTTCTAACAGTAACCATATGATAGGGCAGAATATAGAGGAAGAAATAATAGCTGTTTGTCAGAAAGGTACACCAACAATAATGGATGATTTTAATCTATATATAGACTGGAAATATTAGATGGGCAAAGGTTGCCTAAGTGAAGAGTTCAGAGAGTGTTTTTGGGATAGATTGTTAGGACAGCACATTACGGAGCATTGAGATAGGATTAATGAATGACCTCAATATGAAATTGTCTTTAACAGCAGAAATCACAATATGATTGCATATAGCTTGAGGGAGGAAAAAATGAGTCCAACACTAGTATTTTAAACTTAAATAAGGGAAAACATGAGGGCAAGAAGGCACAGCTAACTAGTGAGTTGGCAAGTTAGGTTAAGGGATCTATTAATTCAGATGCAGTAGCAAACAGTTAAGGGAATTTTTCAGAACACAAAAGATACATGGCAATAGCGAAAAAAAATCCAAGGGAAAGACCCATCTCTATGGTTATCTAAAAAAAGTTAAAAGTAGTATCAATAGAACATAGAACAGCACAGGACAGGAACAGGGCCTTTGACCCTCCATATCTGCACTGACCATGATGCCAATCTAAACTAATCCCATCTGCATTCACATGGTCCATATCACTCTATTCTCTGCCTGTTCACATGCCTGTCTAAATGCCCCCTAAACCGTGCTATCATATCTCCTTTTACTACCTCCTCTGTCAGTATGTTCCGGGTACCCACCACTCTCTCTGTTTTGAAAAAAAAACTTGACACGTAAATCTCCTTGAAACTTCCCCCTCTCAACTTAAACCTGTGCCCTTTAGTATGTGATATTTCCACCCTGGGAAAAAGACTTTGACTATCTGCCCTATCTGTGCCTCTCATAACTTTATATACTTCTATCAGTTTGCCTCTCAGCCTCCAATTCTCCAGAGAAAACAATCCAAGTATGTTCAAACTCTCCTTTATAGCTAATACACTCCAATCGAGGCAATATCCTGGTGAACCTCTTCTGCACTCTCTCCAAAGCCTCTTCATCCTTCCTCGAGTGTAAGCACCAGAAATGCATACAGTATTCCAAATATGGCTTAACCAAAAGTTTCATATACTGCTGCAGTATGACCTTCCTACTTTTATACTAAATGCCTTGACCGATGAAGGCAAGCACCCTATCCACTTCTGTTGCCACTTACAGGGTGCTAAGGACTTTCATCCCAAGATCTCTCTGTACATCAATGCTCCTAAGGGCCCTGCCATTTACTGTGTACTTTCCTCTTGCATTTGACCTCCCAAAATGCATGATTTTACACTTGACTAGGTTAAACTCCATATGCCATTTCTCTGCCCAAATTTTCAACTGCTGTATCCTTTGACAACCATCCTTGCTACCCACAACTCCACCAATTTTCATGTAATCTGCAGACTTACTAATCAAACCAACCACATTTTCATCCAAATCATTAATATATATTACAAACAACAGATGTTCCAGCACTGATCTTTGCGGAATACTACTGGTCTCAGACCTCCAGTCAGAAAAACACCCCTCTATCTCTACCCTCTGTCTTCTATGACCAAATTAATTTTCAATCCAATTTACCAAGTCGCCGTAGACTCCATATGACTTATCTTCTGGACCAGCCTGCCTTAAGGGATCTTATCAAATACTTTACTCAAGTCCTTGCAGAAAACATCCAGTGCCCTAACCTCAGCAATCATCTTTGTCACTTCCTCAAAAAAACTCAATCAAATTTGTGAGACAGGACTTTATCCACAAAAAAAACAGGCTGACTATCCCTAATAATCTCATGCTTTTCCAAATGTGAGTAAATCCTTTCCCTATTAACATTCTCCATTGACGTAAGGCTCGCTAGCCTATAATTTCCTAGTGTGTCCCTGCTGTCCTTCTTAAACAAAGGAAACATTTTGGCTATTCTCCCATCTTCTGTCACCTCACCCATGGTACAGAGGACAAAAAGATCTCTATCAAGACCCCAGTAATCTCTTGTCTTGCTTCCTTCAGTATCCTGTGATAGATCCCATCAGGCCCTGGGGACTTATTCACCTTAATGTTGATAAATTTACATGCTCATGTGGATGAAGATTTCAAAAGTGGAAATTTAGCAGCTCTAGATTAAATAGCAGCATAATTAAAGCAATAATGACTGATCTTTGAAAACTTTTCCTATTTGGGTGGGGGGAGGGGGACTTTAATGCATATCCAAAGAGCCATTAAAATTTCCACATTTCCTTGGAAGAGAAACTCAAAATACTTTTCTTTTTGATGGTTAATTTTGATAGCAAGGCCAGCATTTATTATCCCTAATCTTTCTTGAATTGACTGGTTTACAAGAGTATTTTAGAGGCCAGTTATGTCCATATTCATGAGTTTCAAACCACATCGTAGTGTCTGTAGCCTTGATTGTGTAGCTGTTCATTAAGGGAAGTAACAAGGACAGAGCAACTAGCAAACATACTTTTTCAAAGATATACAATGCCCAACTAACAGTCATGGCTGTTATAATAATGTGTCAAAAGCCATACCAATAGTACACATTGTTCTTAAAGCAATATTGCATTAATTCATTTTTTTAAAAAACAATAAACACCAACAGCCTCCTTTATTGATATTAGATTATACCATCTGTAAAATTATTCAACTAACTAATCATTTACAGAAATGATGAATTATTGACATTCATAGTTCTATTCCTGAGGCAGTCCTTTGGAATTGTGGATGATGAGCTTCCACTCTGGTTTTGTGAGTTCTGAGGTGGCCACTGAGGTCAATGTGGAAACCGCAGACTCTCCTACAGATGAGGCAGGAGTACCTGACAGGAATTGGTTTATTATTATTGTCTCTGTGGGTGGAAGTTAGGAACAGGAAGGGGTCGATAACTGTGCTGGGTGCTTTTTATAGGCCACCCAATAGTGACAGGGTTATTGAGGAGCAGATAAGGAAGCAGATCCTAGAAAGGTGTGAGAATAACAGAGTTGTTGTGATGGGGGATTTTAATTTCCCAAACATCGACTGGCATCTCCAGACAGTGAGGGGTGAAGTTTGTTAGGTGTGTTCAGGAAGGGTTCTTGACACAATATGTAGGTAGACCTACAAGAGGAGAGGCTGTGCTTGATTTGATATTGGGAAGTGAACCTGGTCAGGTGTCAGATCTCTCAGTGGGTGAACATTTTGATGATAGTGATCATAATTCTATCTCCTTTACGTTAGCACTGGAGAGAGAGAGGAACAGACAGGCTCGAAAGGTGTTTACTTGGAGTACTCTCAGGCAGGAAATTGGAAGATTAAATTGGGAACATATGTTCTCTGGGAAAAGTATGGAAGATATGTGGCAAATATTCAGGGGGTATTTGTGTGGAGCTCTGCATAGACATGTTCCAATGAGACAGGGGAGTCATGATAGGATACAGGAACCGTGGTGTACGAAGGCTATAATAAATCTAGTCGAAAGGAAAAGAAAAGCATACAAAAGGTACAGAGAGCTAGGTAATATTAGAGACCTGGAGGAGTACAAGGATAAAAGGAAGGAACTTAAGAAAGAGATTAGGAGAGCCAGAAGGAGACATGAGAAGGCCTTGGTGGGCAGGATTAAGGAAAACCCCAAGGCGTTCTACAAGTATGTGAAGAGTGAGGATGAGATGCGAAAGGATAGGGCCTATCAAGTGCAGCAGTGGGAATGTGTGTATGGATCCGGAAGAAATAGCGGAGGTACTTAATGAATACTTTACGTCAGTATTCACCACGGTAAAAGATCTGGGGGATTATAGTGGGGACATGCAGCAGCCTGAAAAGCTTGAGCATGTAAATATTAGAAAAGAGGTGGTGCTGAAATTTTTGGAAAGCATCAAGTTAGATAAGTCACTGGGACCAAATGAGATGTACCCCAGGTTGCTGTGGGAGGCAAGGGAAGAGATTGCGGAGCCTCTGACGATGATCTTTGCGTCATCGATGCAGACGGGAGAGGTTCTGGAATATTGGAGGGTTGCGGATGTTGTTCCCTTATTCAAGAAGGGGAGTAGGGATAGCCCAGGGTATTATAGACTGGTGAGTCTTACTTCAGTGGTTGGTAAGCTGATGGAGAAGATCCTGAGAGGCAGAATTTATGAACATTTGGAGGGGTATAATATGATTAGGAATAGTCAGCATGGCTTTGTCAAGGGCAGGTCCTGTCTTACGAGCCTGATTGAATTTTTTGAGGATGTGACTAAGCACATCGATGAAGGGAGAGCAGTAGATGTAGTGTATATGGATTTCAGCAAGGCGTTTGATAAGGTACCCCATGCGAGGCTTACGGAGAAGGTGAGGAGACATGGGATCAAGGGGACATTGCAGTGTGGATCCAGAACTGGCTGGCCCACAGAAGGCAAAGAGTGGTTGTTGAAGGGTCGTATTCTGAGTGGAGGTCGGTGACCAGTGGTGTACCTCAGGGATCTGTACTAGGACCCTTACTCTTTGCGATTTTTATAAGTGACCTGGATGAGGAAGTGGAGGAGTGGGTTAGTAAGTCGGCAGATGACACAAAGGTTGGGGGTGTTGTGGATAGTTTGGAGGGCTGTCAGAGGTTACAGAAGGGCATAGATAGGATGCAGAGTTGGGCTGAGAAGCAATTCAACCCAGATAAGTGTGAAGTGGTTCTTTTTGGTAGGTCAAATATGTTGGAAGAATATAGTATTAATGGTAGGACTCTTGGCAGTGTGGAAGATCAGAGGGATCTTGGGGTCCAAGTCCATAGGACACTCAAAGCGGCTGCGCAGGTTGACTCTGTGGTTAAGAAGGCATATGGTGTATTGTCCTTCATCAATTGTGGAATTGAATTTAGGAGCTGTGAGGTATTGTTGCAGCTATATAGGTCCCTGGTCAGACCCCACTTGGAGTATTGTGCTCAGTTCTGGTCACCTCACTACAGGAAAGATGTGGAAGCCATAGAGAGGGTGCAGAGGAGATTTACAAGGATGCTGCCTGGAATGTGGAGCATGCCTTATGAAAGCAGGTTGAGGGAACTCGGCCTTTTCTCCTTGGAGAGACGGAGGATGAAGGGGGATTCTGATAGAGGTGTATAAGATGATGAGAGGTATTGATAGGGGTATAGATAGTCAGAGGCTTTTCCCTAGGGCTGAAATGGTGGCCACAAGAGGACATAGGTTTAAGGTGCTGGGGAGTAGATATAGAGGAGATGTCAGGGGTAAGTTTTTTACTCAGGGAGTGGTGAGTGCGTGGAATGGGCTGCCGGAAACGGTGGTGGAGGTGGATACGATAGGGTCTTTTAAGAGATTATTAGATAGGTACATGGAGTTGAGTAAAATAGAGGGCTATGGGTAAGCCTAGTAATTTCTAGGGTAGGGAAATGTTCAGCACAGCTTTGTGGGCTGAAGGGCCTGATTTGTGCTGTAATTTTTCTATGTTCTATGTTCAATGTCACTTGTACCAAGGTACAGTGAAAAACCTGTCTTGCATACTGTTCATATAGATCAATTCATTACACAGTGCATTGAGGTAGTACAAGGTAAACAATACAGAATGCAGAGTTAAGTGTCACAGCTACAGAGAAAGTGCAGTGCAGGTAGACAATAAGGTGCAAGATCATAATAAGGTAGATTGTGGGGTCAAGAGTCCATCTTATCGTACTAGGGAACCATTCAATAGTATTATAACAGTGGGATAGAAGCTGTCCTTGAGCCTGGTGGTAGGCTTTTGTATCCTCTGCCAGATGGGAGAGGGGAGAAGAGAGAATGTCTGGGGTGGGTGGGGTCTTTGATTATGCTGGCTGCTTTACCAAGGCAGTGAGAAGTGTAGACAGAGTCCATGGACTGCAACTGCGACTCTTTGGTCTTGAACATGTCATGCACTGCGTAGTTTATGAGGTGGTGCTGTACTTCTGTGCTTAAGCAGGGCTTCTGTGTACTCCCAATGCAGAAACCTAAGGTTTTCAATAACATTCCAAATGATTCATCTCTACTTACAGTGGGAATGGATCAAACATCCACAGGAGTCAGTGGGGATGTTGTATTCTTTCAAGGCAACTTTGAGCACATCCTTTAATCCTTTCCTCTGTCTGCCTGGTAATATCTTCCTGCAAGTGAGCTTGGAATAGAGTGGCTGCTTTGGGACTCAGGTAGTCAGGCATGTGAACATTGTGGTCTGCCAAATTGTAGGCAAGTGAATGTAACTGTGGCCTCAATGCTGGGGATGAAGGCCTGAGAAAGGAGAATCACATTGGTTAACTTGTCCTTCCAGTGAAATTGGACAATTTTGTGGAAACAACATTGGTAGTGTTTTTTCTATTGCTTTGAAGTCCCTGTTCTAAGTAGTTCAGGTCTCAGAAGCACATTGGAGGGCAGCCCAATAAACATGAGTTTTGTGCCAGGTCTTACTTTCTGTTTTCTCCTTGTCCTTTTTGAAGTAAGGAACTCATCGCCATTGACTTTCTCTCCCCGGATGGTTTCTAGTGCTTGGAATTCAGCTCTGACTGTTCTCAACCTGTTGTCATATTCTTGCCTGCCGTGTACTGAGCTGACATCAGTAAGTCTAAATAAAGTGTATTGTGACTCATGAGATCTTTACAACTCCTGAATCCCCTCCATAGCACAATATAATCCACCCTTAAGATATTCAACACAACCTGAGCTTGACTCAGCTGATTCAGTAACTGTGTATGTAACAACTAAATCAAATGACACTGTTGCAGATAAGACTGCCTGAGCCTTGGGAAAGACTCTCACAGGACAGAAGAAATTGCAATAACAGATTTACAGGATTTCAATTTTCGTTGCAAATGACTAGACATATGGCAATGAATGGCTAATGAAATTTAACACTAATGGGATCTAAAACGTTTGCATAATGATTACATCATAAATATGCAATGAATGAAAATAAACTGCCAGCTATTTCAAACAAGATCATAGAGTAAAGTAGAATTAATAACTTTTGAAATCTGATCATTGCAGCGGAGAAGTAAAAAGTAAACATGGGAGAAATTGAACCACTTTTCACCCATTTCCCAGAATAAGATGATGAAGAAGGTTTGCAAAATTTGGGATCGTTTCTACATATTCAATACATGTTAAGTCAGGGGAAGGGGGTGGGGAGGAACCATCTAGCATTGAAGGCAATGCTGTATTATTATATGCCGGAAAATACAGCAATTGTCAAGTTTCAGCGATGAGATGATGCATTACATTTTTGGGAATTAACTGAGAGAAGGATGTTGGCCAGTGCACCTGCAGTCAATTAGAATTTGGAAATGCGAGCAATTTTATCTTCTGTGATTCCCAAAGAATGCATAAAGTCTCAGTGCAAATTATTGTTGAAGCAATGATGCCTTCATCAACCACCTTAGATTATGTGTTCAGAGCTACAAGGTCTGTTCAGTCATCCTGCCAGTAAGTGTTTGTACATTCTCAGAAGTGTTTGTACACTTTTGTATTAAGGTCCTTCTTCTCACTGCACCTGATGTGAAGTTTCCAGTTGTGTACCAGCGTCCCAGTCCTGGGATTGCAGAGACTTCCAGTAAATGCACATCATAGAGTTTCAGCTCCAGCAAAACCAAGACATAATCATGTTCTTCCTGTTATATTTCTATTCAAATTGGAGCATCATTTGCTTTTTTAGAAAAAAATCTGTTTTGTGATAAGTTTAATTGGATGTTTTAAAATCTGTCACTGAGATCGAAGTACAAATTAAACTGTATTCAATAATCCTGAATATTAGCAAAGGTTTGTTCACCAGTGCTGGACCATACACCATGGACATCTAAAAATGATATAAATCTAAATGAATACTACTGTTTTGCTTGATTGGTCAAGCTTGCATGGAGACACAAGAGATTCTACAGATGCTGGAATCTGGAGCAATGCACACAAAATGCTGGAGGAACTCAGCAGGTCAGGCAGCATACAGGGAGAGAAATAAACAATCGACGTTTCAGATCAAGACCCTTCATCAGGAATGGAAAGGAAGAGGGCCGAAGCTGGAATAAGAAGGTCAAGGAAGGGGGAGGGGTGCATGCAGGCAGGTGATAGGTGAGTTCAGGTGATAGGTGAGTCCACGTGAGAGGGGGAAGGTAGGAGGGTGGGGATTGGGGAGGGGGGAGAAGTAAGAAGCTGAAAGGTGATGGGTAGAAGAAGCAAAGGGATAAAGAACAAGGAATCTGGTAGGAGAGGGCAGTGGACCATGGAATCAAGGGAAGGAGATGGGGAATAGATAGACAGGTCATGAGGGCAGGGGAAGAGATGGGCAGGGTCTTGAACCGAAATGTCAACTATTTATTTCTCTCCATAGATGCTGCCTGACCTGCTGAATTCCTCCAGCATTTTGTGAATGTGTCATAGAGTGCTAACAATGTGAAATTTTTAGAAGCTGGTAGATCAGTCCAGAACAGTAATCCTTTGGGTAAACAGTGATATGTTAATGTCTAGTAGAAGAATTCATAGCAAACCAAGGTCAACCAGTCAGTGCTAAGCAAACTTGGGTTCTTACTGGTGATTTGCATTTGTATTCATTCTCTTTGTCAATCATCAAAGCTTTACGCTGGACTGAATACTACAGACCTATCGAAGCATTTGAACATGCCTTTAAACTAAAAGATTAAGGTTCTTTTTCACATAGGGAGGCATAAGTTCATTGTTAGCTGCAAGAGTTCCTCAGAGAAGTGTCATGAGTCCCTTTGTCTTCAACTGCCTTCAACAGTGATCTTTCTATCATATGATAAGAGGAAATATTTGCTGCTGATTGTACAATATTCAATTCCATTAACAACTCCTCTTCATACAGCAAGAGCTAGGTGATATTCAGGCACGAGTTGATAAGTGCCAAGTAACATTCATGCCATTAAACTACCAGGCATTGATCATCTCCAGCATAAGAGAATCTACCACCTACTCTTGACATTCAATCGCCAAGTCTCCCACCATTAATATTCTGGGAGTTACCATTGACCAGAAACTTAACTGAACCAGCCACATAAATGCTGTGGCTAGAAGAACACATCAGAGATTGGATATTCTGTATCGAGTAATTCACCTCCTGCCGTGTGAAATCATTCTTCTCTGTCTTAAGGATCAAGGACTCTGGACACGAGCTTTGTCGACCAAAACTAGTTTAACCACAAAGGCAAACGCGGGACAGAATGGATGGGAACAGACACACACTCACTCACACGCAGGATACTGTGAAGACGAGAAGGGATCACAACTGAGGTAAAATACACACACACACACACACACACACACACACACACACACACACACACACACACACACACTGATACAAACAAGCACACAGTAACAATGTACAACTTCAGGATATAACACTTCAGTGCCTGTCCCACACTAGCATTGGCCCTTAACACTCCCTGAGTCTGAGTGAAACGCTCCCTGACCATGTGGTGATGCACTCTTACCAATGATCTCTGCAGCGTTGTCTCACTACTCCTGGGGTCATCAAAAGAGGAAGGGCTAGGGGATGCAGCCCTTTTTATGGTGCTAGGAGGCTGGGTGGAGCCTCCGTGTTGTGATTTAAATGAGCCAATGGTGTGGGAGTCAAAGACAAAGGTTCCTGCCGCAGCCAATGGTCAGGCAGGTTCAGAGACAAAGGGTACTGGTCAGGCAAGTTCAGAGGCAAAAGGTACTCTCACACCTGAGGGGTGGGTGGAGCCGCACCTTGATTGACAGTAGTATCACTTCCGATCAGAGGAGCAATGCTGTCCTCCGGTCAGCGGGGGTCATTGTTGTTACTGTCACGTGACAGCCATGTGGATTTCTCACAACACCTCCTGACATCTGAAAGCCTTTCCACTCTTTACAAAGCACAAATCAGGAGTGTGACAGAATACTCTCCACTTGCCTAAATGATCTATTTTCAACAGCTCTCAAGAACAACTCTTATGAAGCTCAATACCATCAAGAACACGGCAGGTCTCTTAACTAGTCCTCTATTGTTACATTAAAAAGTCATTCCATTCTTCACCATTGAGTACACAGTGGTTGTAATGTGCATCAAATACAAAATTCACTGCAGATACTAAGTCAGACTATTCCAACAGCATTTCTCAAATCCTCAACCCCTAACATTAAGAAGGTCAAAGGCAATAGGCTAATGGGAACATCACCACTGGTCAGTTCTCCAACTTGCACACCAACCTGAAAGGGAAATATATCACCAGCCCTTCATTGTTGCTAGATCCAAATTTTGGAATTCCCTCCCTGACAGATCTGTGGGAGTATCTTCAACAGAAGGACTGAAGAGGTTCAGGAAGCTGGCTCACCACCCCCTCTTCAAGAAAAATTAATGTAAAACATAACTTGGAAAGAAAATCAAACCTAGCAGAAACATATTTTATATCTATATAAAGGGATACTGATTGTTAAAGGAAATATAGATACATTGAAAGCAGAAGCAAGTGAGAACATGTGAGAGGAAGAAATTAAAATACCGACAGCACAAAGAATCCTGGGAAATAAATTAAACAAAAGATCTTACTCAGTTATGTATTCAAGGAAGAAAATAAATTATTCTATAATGGGGCATGATACCTGAATGAATCATAGGTTTCTAGAATAGGAGAACACAGCAGGAGGGCATTCAATACATTGAGTTCGTGCCAATTCTTTGAAAGTCCAATCCAGTTACACCCACTCTTTTGCTCTTTCCATTTATTTCAGCAATATTTTCTCCTTCAAGTATTTATCCAATTCCCATTTGAATACTTGTAGTTATTGGACAGTAAAGACACCTACATTAGACTATTGTTTATTGACTACAGCTTTGCCTTCAATACTATAATTCCAAGCAAACTCATCACCAAATACCGAGACCTGGGACTCAACACTGCCCTCTGCAACTGGATCCTTGACTTTCTGACCAACAGACCACAATCAGAGGATAGGCAGCAACACCTCCGGCACGATTATTCTCAACACTGGTGCCTCACAAGGCTGCGTCCTCAGCCCTCTACTCTACTCCCTATATATTCATGACTGTGTGGCCAGATTCTGCTCCAACTCCATCTACAAGTTTGCAGATGATACGGCCCACTACCGTGGTATCTCAAATAACAGGAAGGAGTACAGGAAGGAGATAGAGAGCTTAGTGACATGGTGTCATGACAACAACCTTTCTCTCAATGTCAGCAAAACAAAAGAGCTGGTCATTGACTTCAGGAAAGAGGGTGGTGTACATGCACCTGTCTATATCAATGGTGCTGAGGTTGAGAGGGTCAAGACCTTCAAGTTCCTAGGAGTGAACATCACCAATAGCCTGTTCTGGTCCAACCATGTTGATGTCATGGCCAAGAAAGCTCACCAGTGCCTCTACTTTCTCAGGAGGTTAAAGAAATTTGGCATGTCCCCTTTGACACTCACCAACTGTTATCGATGCACCATAGAAAGCATCCTATCTGGATGCAGCACAGCTTGGTATTGCAACAGCTCTACCTGGGACCGCAAGAAACTGCAGAGAATTGTGGACACAGCCCAGTACATCACGGAAACCAGCCTCCCTTCCATGGACTCTGTCTATACCTCTCGCTGCCTTGGTGAAGCAGCCAGCATAATAAAAGACCCCACCCTCCCAGGTCATTCTCTCTTCTCCCCTCTCCCATCAGGCAGAAGATACAGGAGCCTGAGGGCACATGCCACCAGGCTCAAGGACAGCTTCTATCCCATGGTGATAAGACTATTGAACGGTTCACTTATATGATGAGATGGACTCTTGACCTCACAATCTACATTGTTATGACCTTGCACCTTATTGTCTACCTGCACTGCACTTCCTCTGTAGCTGTGACACTTTACTCTGTTTTCTGTTATTGTTTTTACCCTGTACTACCTCAATGCACTGTGTAATGAATTGATTTGTCTGAACGATCTGCAAGACAAGTTTTTCACTGAACCTCTGTACAAGCGACAATAATAAACAAAAACCAATACGAATAGTTAATCAGCATCCACTATTCTATCAGTCAATGCATTCCAAATACTAACCATTTGTTTAAATTTTAATAAAATATTCGTTCATGTTGTCCTCATTTTTTCCCTCAAAAACTTTACACCAGTCTCCTCCTATTATCAAATGCTCAGCCACTGGAAACAGTTTCTACTTTTGTTTATTCAGCCCATGCCATTCATGATATTAAACATTATTACATCTCCTCTTCGCCTTTTCTACTCCAAGCAGAATAAGCCAAGTCTTTCTTGTCTATCCATGCAACCATAATTTCTCATCCTCAAACTATTCAGAACTGAGCACAATACTGTACGTGGGGCTGAACTAATCTTTTGCATGACTTATGGTATGATTTTCTGGATTTTGTATTCTTTTGTTTCTGTCTCTAAAACCCAGGATCTCACATAATTCATAGACTGCTTTGTTAACCCAGCACACTGTTTTCATTTTTTTAATCTCTTATGCCTTAAAAACCATATCTTTTAACAATCTTCCTATCAAAATATATCTTTTTGTGCATTGAAATTTATCTTCCAGGTGTCCTTTAACCAGCCAGTCAATATCCACTTATACTCAGTTTACCACACTTCAAAGTGTAATTTAGACTTCTTCCCCTGTACTGTATGTGCAAGCCATTACTGTCTGTCAAAATGTGCAATGGTTCTGGTACCTCTCCTTACCCTGACAAAACTGTCTCTTAACCAATATTGTATTCACATTACTGCACTTTAGAAATGTAGGAACATTTGATTAGAGTAGACCAATACGAAATACGACATTGTGGCAATCACCGAGTCATGGCTTTATGACGGATGTGATTGGGAACTGAATGTCCAGGGGTACACAGTGTATAGGAAGGATAGGCGGGTAGGCAGAGGGGGAGGTGTGGCCATGATGGTTAGTAGTGATATAAAATCAATAGAAAGGAAGGATATTGGGTCAGAGGAGGTGGAATCCTTGTGGGTGGAGCTAAGAAATAGCAAGGGTAAAAGGACAATAGTAGCAGTCATATATAGGCCCCCTAATAGCAGTCAGCAAGTGGACGATAAGTTGCAGTTTGAGATAGAAAAAGCATGCCAGAGTGACAATGTGAAGATAATTATGGGGGATTTTAACATGAAGGTGGACTGGGAAATCCAGAATGGCGGTAGTACTCAGGAGAGGGAGTTTGTGGAATGTCTAAGGGACATTTTTCTAGATCAACTTGTTGAAGAGCCCACCAGGGGATCGGCTGTTTTGGATTGGGGGCTGTGTAATGAACCAGAGGTGATTAGGGAACTAAAGGTAAAGGAACCACTTGGAACCAGTGATCACAATATGATTGAGTTCAGTTTCAAGTTTGAGAAGGAGAAACTGATAACTGGTGTATCGATATTTCAGTGGAACAAAGGAAATTACAATGGTATGAGAGAGGAGTTGTCCCTAATTGATTGGAAGAGTAAGCTGGCTGGAGGGGTGGCAGAGGAGAAATGGAAGGAATTTCTACAGGAAATAAGGAAATTGCAGGATAGATATATTCCAAGAAAAAAGGTTTTTAATGGAAAAAAGGCACAAATGTGGATAACGAGAGAGATGAAGGCTAAAATAAAAGCAAAAGGGGCGGCGTACAAAGAAGCAAAAATTAGTGGGAAAACAGAAGACTGGGAAACTTTTATAAACCTGCAGAGAGAAACAAAGAAGGTCATTAGGAAAGAAAAGAGGAATTATGAAAGGAAGTTGGCGGATAACATTCGAAAGGATACTAAGAGTTTTTTTTAATACATAAGGTGTAAAAGAGAGACACGGGTTGATATAGGACCAATTGATAACAGTGCAGGAG
This sequence comes from Pristis pectinata, assembly GCF_009764475.1. Lineage (NCBI taxonomy): Eukaryota > Metazoa > Chordata > Chondrichthyes > Rhinopristiformes > Pristidae > Pristis > Pristis pectinata. Next base: position 93,325,566 of record NC_067409.1, on the reverse strand, counting down.
CTATTATAATGGACGATAGAGAGATGGCAGAGGAATTGAATGAATATTTTGCATCGGTCTTCACCGTGGAGGACATCAGCAATGTGCCGGTTAGTCAGGAGTCTCACGAAATGGAATTGAGTTCAGTTAAGATTACCAGGGAGAAGGTGCTAGGAAAACTAAATGGGCTAAAGACTGATAAGTCTCCCGGACCGGATGAGGTGCATCCCTGGGTTCTGAAGGAGGTGGCTTTAGAGATAGCGGAGGCATTGGTGATAATTTTCCAGAAATCGATAGATTCAGGCGTGGTTCCGGAGGACTGGAGGGTCACAAATGTAGTTCCGTTGTATAAGAAAGGTGGGAGGCAGCATAAAGGAAATTACAGACCTATTAGTCTGACATCAGTGGTGGGAAAGTTATTGGAATCTATCCTCAAAGACGGGGTTACGGAATACCTAGAGGCGCAAGGCAAAATAGGTCCTAGCCAACATGGTTTTGTGAAGGGAAGATCCTGCCTGACCAACCTATTGGAGTTTTTTGAAGAAATCACAGGTAAGGTGGATAAGGGAGAGGCGGTAGATGTTGTGTATTTAGACTTTCAAAAGGCCTTTGATAAGGTGCCTCACAAGAGACTGATTAATAAGATGAGAGGTCATGGAATTACGGGTAGGATAACAGAAAGGGTGGAGCATTGGCTGGTTGACAGGAAGCAAAGAGTGGAAATAAAAGGATCTCGTTCTGGTTGGTTACCAGTTACTAGTGGTGTGCCGCAGGGGTCGGTGTTGGGACCACTCCTTTTTACCTTGTATATTAACGATTTGGATGATGGAATAAATGGTTTCGTGGCTAAGTTTGCGGATGACACCAAGATAGGGGGAGGAGTAGGGAATATTGAAGAGATAGGAAGGTTGCAGAGGGACCTAGACAGTTTAGGAGAATGGGCAAGGAAATGGCAGATGAGATTCAATGTAGGGAAATGTGCAGTTGTACACTTTGGAAGCAGAAATAAGCGGGCAGATTATTATCTAGGAGGAGAGAAAATCCAACACACAGAAGTACAAAGGGACTTGGGGGTACTCATGCAGGATACCTTAAAGGTTAACCACCAGGTCGGATCGGTGGTAAAGAAAGCGAATGCTATGTTGGCATTCATTTTGAGAGGTATAGTGTATAAAGGTAAGGAAGTGTTGATGAGGCTCTACGGGGCACTAGTGAGGCCTCATTTGGAATATTGTGCGCAGTTTTGGGCCCCACATCTTAGGAAGGATGTGTTGACGTTGGAGAGGGTTCAGAGGAGATTTAGGAGGATGATTCCAGGAATGAAAGGGCTTACGTATGAGGAGCGTTTGTCGGCTCTTGGATTGTACTCACTGGAGTACAGAAGAATGAGAGGGGACCTCATAGCGACATTTAAAATATTGATAGGAAAGGACAGAGTAAATGTGGCTAGGCTGTTTCCCTTGGTGGGTGAGTCCATGACCAGAGGGCACAATCTTAGAATTAGAGGGTACAGTTTCAAAACAGAGATGAGGAAAAATTTCTTCAGCCAGAGGGTGGTGAATTTGTGGAACTCCTTGCCACGTACAGCAGTGGAGGCCAGATCAGTGGGGGCGTTCAAGGAGGAGATAGATAGATATCTAAATAGTCAGGATATCAAGGGATATGGGGATAAGGCCAGAAATTGGGATTAGAATAGTTTTTTTTTTCTTCCCCCATTCCCTATTTCTCATTTCTATTTCCCTTTCCTTGGAGCAGACTCGATGGGCCGAATGGCCTGCTTCTGCTCTGTTGTCTTGTGATCTTGTGATCCCCTGATCTCTTTTCCACTATACAATGCTTTCAAACTCTGTGACCAAATTCCATATAACTGTTTTTGCTATTTTGTAATCAATTTCCTTAGTTAGTAAAATTCTATCATTGATTTAAAATTAACAATTGACTTACTTTATGACTGTGGAAGCAAGTTCCAAATTCCTATTGCCCTTTGAACTTATAGCTCTTTGAAACTCTTTGAAATGCTTACTATAATATAGAGGTAGACCTTGGGCTAATTTTTAAGTTATGTCTCCTAGTTTGAAATTTCCTAATCAGCAGGAGGTAGTTACTCCCAATCGATGTTTCCCTAAAATGTTGAATCTTTTATTTTTCCCTATTCTTCTTTAGGAGTACTCTTTAATTGACCATCCATTTCAGCTCAGTGAAGATTCCTGGAATGGGGAGGAGTCACGGTGGGGAGGTGTGGGGGCTGTCCTGTGAAGTGAGATTAAGCAAACTGGTGCTATGTTCTTTTCTGTGCAGAAGCTGAGCAGTGACCCCTTTGGAATATACCAAATTGCTGTAGAGTTTGGCTGGGCTGTCCAGAAATAAGGGTTACAGTCTCAAAATAAAGGGTCAGCTGCTCAGGACTGATATGAGAAGAAATTTCTTCACTTGGATGGAGAGGAATCTTTGAAATTTTCTGCAACAGAAGATAATAGAAGCTCAATCCCTGAGTATATTTAAGACCAAGAGTGATAAATTTTTCTATTAAGGGAAACAAGTGACATGGAGTTACTGCAGGGAAGTGATGTTGAGATAAAAATCAGTTATGATCATATTGAGTGATGGAGCAGCATGAGAGGATGATGGCCTTCAAAGGAATTGTTCCTTTATCGGCAGGCATGGTAGTGTAGCGGATAGCGCAACGCTATTACAGCGCCAGCGACCCAGGTTCAATTCTGGCCGCTGTCTGTCAGGAGTTTGTACGTTCTCCCTGTGGCTGCATGGGTTTCCTCCGGGTGCTCTGGTTTCCTCCCATATTCCAAAGGGGTACGGGTTAGGAAGCTGTGGGCATGTTATGTTGGTGCCGGAAGCATGGCGGCACTTGAGGGCTGCCCCCAGAACACTCTACGCAAAAGGTGCATTTCACTGTGCGTTTCGATGTACATGTGACTAATAAAGATATCTTATAATTAAGGGTTTCTGTCTACATATTCTGGAGAGGAGTTACCATTCAGTGAGTCTCTTACATCTTTGTAACATGTCATGCCTTATTGCTCCATCCCACCTTTTTCTCCAGTGTGCCCCATATGTAATGAAAGTATAAGGGATGGGCAATAAATTCTGGCTTTGCTAGCTGTCCTACATCCCAATATGAATAAAAATTAAAGGAAAATGTAAAAATGCTGTTTGGATTTATTAACCTATCTCTGCCTGGTTTCGGGCAAAAGATGTCCATAAGCTAAAGGGAATGAGTGTTGATCTGGCTGGATAGTAGGGTGATGGTTTCCACCCACAATGCTGGAGCAAAAAGTTCAAATTTAACTAAGAAAACAGTTATAAATACAGCCACTCATTTCTTAAGCAAACACTATTGAGAGTGCCCCAATTGCAATAACGACTACAGCCGGCAGATACTCAATGGGTCAAATAGCTTCCTTCTATATATGTTAATAAGGAAGGTTCCTCCACCACCTTGTCAGGGAAATAGCCTTAATGGTGTGATGATATTGAGTGTACCGTCTGAGAGCGCTAAAATTAGGTCAAGACTTTAAGTTCTATCTGGCATAAGTATCTACGAGTACCCTCACTACAGGGAGGTTATATTGTATAAATCCACACTTCAAGGACTAGTTTACTTCATTACTTTAGTCTCTAAGGAAAGGTCTCGCTCTCAATAATCAGTATTTCAAGCAGTGGGTCCCTCCTCCCAACCAAGGAAAAGACACTTCCAGCTAATGAAGTTGTTTAAACACAGTTTATTTTGTTTTAAGTGAGACACATTTAATTCTAATAACTAATTCTTGACAATGACTTGTAACTTACAAAGGATTTCCAAACACAAGTACAATTCTTACAAGCTAAAAGGTCATACCAATAAGTTGCAGACAAACAAGTTGGCCATCGCAAAAACCAAAGGCTGAGGAATGAATTCTGGGTCTTCTTTCTGTAACCCGTTCTCTCTGTAATTCCCCCCTACCCTGACTGCTTTCTAATGCTTAGACTGTTTTTTCACCTAGTTGACATCATTGACATGTGATTTTTTTCAACTACATTTTCAGGCCAGGTGATTGGAGTGTTTAATTAAGTGAATGTGGATCCCATTGTTCTCTTGTTTATGCTAAGAGGCTGAGCAGGAAATATTGGTTAGAAGTTTAACTTAGAAAACAACAAGCAGCTTGAGCCTTGGACAATTTCTGCTGTTTTTGCAAAAGGGATTTTAGCTTAATGAGCAGCCAGCTCTTGACCTTTGGATGGGTCATGCTGCTGTGCTAAAAAGCTGAGGTTAGCAATAAACCTTTTCGGGGCCTGGAAAGTGACTATCCATCACACTGGTATAACTTAATGATTGGAATATAATTCCAATACTAACAAGAGAAGTCAATCATCTTGCTCCTCTGCCTTCATCAAGCTGACACAGAAAATAAGTGACTGTGTTTGTGTAGCTTCTCAGCAGAAACAGCTTTGCTGCTAATCCAACTAGAGCTAGATAACCACACACAGATTGGAGCTTGCTGTCAATGCCCAGAGTTTGGTTGGCGCCGAGCTTGATTGCAACATAGCCTGTGGGCTGCTAGATTAACAAATAACCGGTCTCTGTTTCTTAAGAAATTGCTTCTGGTTTTTTTTCAAACACATCTGGCGGCCTATCTAAAAAGGTGTTAGGTCATATCCTGAGAAAGATTATCAAAACATTTTTATAGTTTGGCAATGGCCACAAGATTCGACTGAGAAAGAAAAGATAAAACCAGGAATAGTAGTTGTATTACAAGCCTGAATGGAAAATAACACAGGCCAAATATGACCACAGCCAATGGTGAGCAATAAGGGTTCCCGGTCTATCACTTTACTGATGTGGTTAAGCTGTCCTTTTTAACTTCATGTAATGGCACAAATTTTACTGCCACAGCCTATTGCCTATAATCACTGCCCACTTCTACCATTCATTTGAATTTACCTCAGTTGGATCCAGAAGGATGATTTACTTGACCAATGTGGCCCTGATGTAATGAAGTGATGCTGTGGGCCAAAACGAGCCCCACCCATAAAACTCTTCTGGAACCTTAGACAGCCCTCAAATTCCTGCCACAGATTTTCCAGCTATCAAAGTTCTTGAATGTTTCTGACATTGAGAAACATTTATAATCTATCAAAGATCAAATGGATTAAAAATGAAAATAAAAATTATTAAAATTATAACAGCATAACTAAAACCGCTTAAAACTCCTTTAAATAATTAAAGTAATTCAATAAAAATAAATTATTTTAACTAATATAACTTACCTTTTTCTTGTCTTTCTGCCCTGTAGCCCTCTAATCCCCATTGAAATCAGTTGGCTCATGGATCTTCCACCCAGACTAACTGGCATTTTGATCCAACAGCAGATGCCCCAGTGTAAATGCCAGGGAGGCTCAGCAAGTTTCCAATCAACATTGAACTCCATGGGATCCTGGTGGCAGAGTGAAGCCAGAAAATGGCTGGCAGAACTAGAGCTGCAAGTTTGGGACTTCTGTTGATATGAGAATCCTGAAACTTACCAGCACATGCATTGAGAAATGCCAGATGTTCAATGCAAATTTCCAACAATTTTCAAAAAATCTGGGCCAACATTTTTGAAGTGTTGTGGCAGCTTGCTTCACCCTATATCAGTCCCATAACGGACTGAATGTACTCAGCATCAGCCTGCTTATTAAACAGAAATCTGCTGACATTCAGTCTTACCTCTGCAATTAATGAACTTCACAGTCCATCTGCTGACTTTTCCCTGCCTTGTTGCAATATCATCAGCTCAATAACCATAATTTGCTCATATAAACTGTACATTCAATAAGATGCCCAATTTCATTACTGACATCACTTTACATTTGTCACTTTATAAAGTCACTTTAAACTTCCCTCTGTCATTGCTTGTGATAGACAGCCACAGTTAAACCTATGTAACGTTATCATGAAGGAGAGAAGAGTAATAATTCCTATATCTAACAAAGCAACAGTGTTGAGAGCTGGCCACTTAAATGTTTGTACATGTTTCTGCATCTTGATCAGGCAGATGCAGAGCTCTGTTGATATCACTTATGTTAACTTTGTTTTCAGGATTTTCAATGTCTTTTGTGGCTTCCTAAGTGACAAATGTAGTCATGGGTAGCTAAAAAGTAATCATGGGCCATCACGTTATTTGTTCCTCTTTAGAAGTGGTTGACTTTGGTTGCATCCACACATTTGAAGTGGCAGCTGATTTTTCCTCTCTTTTGATCTCTGAAGATTTAAAGCAATGTGGCGTTGTGTTTCAAGTACTAATTTGTTCTCTCTGTGTTTTATTTTTAGAGATAAATATACATTGTAATAATCATCATTTCAAGATCTGGCAACCTCTTTCCATGGCAGTGACCAAAATAAATCCTGTTGCAATGCTGGTCAGGTCAGTCACAGAATCCTGGAAACAATGACTTTTAATATGACACAGAAGTTATTGTTACAAATGCTATTACCATGCACTATTTAGTTTCATATTTTGTTGCATGTTCAACAGGAGATATTGTACTTGGAATAAAATGATGATAAACTGGTTTGCCTTAAATCTCATGGTATATTATTACTTCAACAACCTTACCTGTCACATGCTACAGCCTTGCATTACCATCAATGTTTGTTTTCGATTTTATTTTAGTCGCTTGTTAAATGCTATAGTCAAGGTTGAAAGAAAGTATTAGACAGGTGCAACGAAGGGGCAGTTTATCAGGTTTGTGAATCAGTCTTTAGATGTTATTGTCATGTCTGTTGCTAAGTTGTCCCGTGGGCAAATATGAAGCAATGGAAATATTGTGGATTCTTTCCAAAGGGTTAAGACATTAACTGGAAATAAAAATTGATTGTGTGCATTATACTCAATTTTCAACATGCTCATTGTCCATTCTGATTTTAAAATATTCTCTTTTTAAATATGAGATAAATAAATGTTTTATAATTCTGCTCAAAGAATTTCCAGATTCTTTGATTACGCTTTCTGTCACTGCATTCGAAGTGTGGCTATTCGCCAGTCCCGTTGTTTTAAGTTCAATAATCTAATGTTGTATTCATCAATCATACCACAAGATTATCTATGATGCATGACTTTATGCAGGAGGTGGAATCCAAAGAAGAAGAACCAAAACTTTATCAATTTCCTCTTGCAATAATTAAAACTTTTTCCAACAAAGTGTGCTCTGCCAAGTTTCCTTATTCCCCACTGAAAATCCTGTTATCCTGGTTTCCTGATATCCAGGAATATGTTTGACCTGTGCAGGGACAAAGCAGGTTATGGAAAAGAAAGTTACGTCTAATGTCACACAAGTGGCACATTTGCTTCCACCCATCTTGAGCCCATCCCAAGGGCTGAGCTGCAATATATTTTTCATGATCACGTGCACAATACATGAGTGATGAATTTTATTTTAAAAATGGCTTATGACCATCATGGCCTCTGCATGAACTAAAGTTACATAACACCAGCATTACTCTCGGGTTACAAATTATCGAGCTTAATTCAACCACCGGATGTCAGAAGACAAATACAGTCCAAGAAATGTAACCAGCCTGGAGCACACACTGAGTGTAGGAAATATGGTATAAGTTAGCTTTCTTAACTAGGTTGCACAACTGCTTTGGTTATCTCATTTTCATTAAAGTTTGAGGCATCTATACAGTCCACAAAGTAGTTATTTCTTAAAGTCCTCCTGGAATATGTACACTGTTTCTCCATCTTAGGTTTCTGCAGCCAATCAGTGCTGCCTGTGCTGTTTTTGGCATCATAATGTCCTCATCCTGACCTCCAGATCATGCTTCCAGCCAAGGATGCACCATAATGGGACTCATGAGGGCTGTTTTCCAAAGTCAGGTAGAATTTCTTTTTCAGTATTGGCCAACTCCAAGACGAACTATGATGCTTGGGTGGAGAAATATCAGAGCTGTTGAATTTCTGCTGTATGAGAATGTTATACCCACTGACCAACATGAATCTCCCATAATAGCTACCAGATGTGAAGCTGATCACAACTGGGATCTACTAGTATACTTTGTGTGTATTATATTCTCAACATCCATCTCAGTGGTATACTCCTTTCCTGCACCTTTTCCCAAAACAGGCTGCCTGGGATCAAAAGAGAACAATTAACTGGGAGTGCTTTAAGTATGAATCCCATAAAACAGATTAGGTGCACCATTGTAAAGTAAATCTGAAATGCTTAGCTCAGTTCCTAATCTTTCATCTTGCAAAATGTACAAGATGAAAGATTAATCTGATTTACCAGACAACTTGGCTGTATTGTGAACAGGTTTTTGCAGGATGAGCTTATTTAATGTCTTGTTTGTTGTGATTACCTTACTGTAGATACAATGCAAAGAGTCTACAATATGAAATCGATAACCATCCTCAAATTTCAGTTGTATTCTATGCTTTAATCAAACCATTGCTTCTTAGGATGTTTGTCCCACACATAAGGAATGATTTTCCTGAGTCTACATTGAAACACTCTGGTACAGAAGCTTTCAGAAGATCAAATAAAATGAAGTCTTGCATCGCCATAGGAACCAAGCTAACTTTTACCATTCATTTAGATTGGACCCACCCTTCTTCCTTGAAACAGCAGCCATCAGACCTTTTACAGGAACTAAGTGTAACCTTTTCATCCCAAAGCCCAGCACTGCAGTATTGAAACACTTCTTCATTGCTGTACCTCTGATGATACAAGCACACACTTGGCACTGCCCCTCCAACAGTGCAGCACTGAATCATCAGCCAAGGTTGTGCGAAGTGGAACTTGTACACTCCTTCCTCAGAAGCATAAATGCAAAACTTGAGCTGACATCTATAATGAGTGTATAAAAACATATCACTCATTGCTGATCAGCAACAGTAACATGAGAATGCTGCATTTTTTTTTAATTGTCGGCCTTCTGCAATTTTATGGGTTAATTGACTGTGTTTGTGTATCCACTCACAAATGCTATACTCTACCAGAGCAATAACGTGACCCAAAGTCTTTAAATCAGCTCATCTAAGACCAGATTGTGTGAATGTGAATAGATGTCTGTGACTAGCTGTGTTCCACAGGGATTGGCACTGGGACACTTGCTGTTTGTAATGTATGTGAATAATTTGGATGTGGATGTAGGTGGCATGATCAGTAAGTCAATATATAACACAAAGTTTGTTGGTGTTCCTGATAGCGTGAGTGGTAGTATTAGGCTATAGGGTGGTATCAACGTGTGAGTGAAATGGGCTGAGAAATGGCAGATCGAGTTTACTCTAGATGAGTGTGAGGTATTTGAATGGTATGGTTCTTGAGAATATTGAGAAACAGACAGACCTTGTTGTAGTTTGCACATTTGGCTTTTCTCACTCGGTAATATCCAGCTTGACAGCAATATTGTTGAATTATCAGCTAGTTTTAGTTTCATGAAGCTGTCATAGAAGCTTCACTGGTCCTAACTGCTGTTCACAGCAGACGAAAAGGATAGCTGTTGCTGCCCTTTCATTAGCTGTGAGAAAAAATTAACATTTTGGACTTAATTGCTGGATAAAGCACCAGGAGCAAATCCTTCCAGAGACTCACATTTGGGCCATGAATAGCTGACCAACAGCAACTGCTGAATCATGTAAACCTCTTGGTGTCAGTCTCATAATCAGAATTTTTCCAGCAAAGGCCACATGCTTCCTAACAGCTAGAAACTGCTAAGATTCCCCCCAGATATACCTGCCTTGGTATGTGGGAATGATATGACCCTTGAGGCTTGTCTTCATCTCACTTAAACATTAGGCTGTTAAAGTAGTGGAAACCTAAAGAAAGCGCGAAAAACTTTGGAAATAAACAAAATGCTGACCACATATTATTGTTTTATTAGATACAAAACTTATGTTCTCCACTATTTCTTTCAGCTGCCAAGTCACTTGCTGGAATGTGGGAGTATGTAAATAAAGAAAGTTGTGTGAAGACTTTAACACCATATTTCCTCCTTGTGCCCAACTAGTTTAATTCAGGTTCAAATAATTACAACTTTAAAAATGTCAAAGTTAGATGATGTGAACAAAAAATGATCTGCATCAAATGCACTGGGTGTGGATTAAATGTTCTTAAAGATAGGACACTGCCTCTGAGAATTATAGGCAGATTGTAAGAGTGGAGAGTTGTTGCTTTCTGTTATATTATTATTAGTGGTTTGATCCCACTAACAACAAGAATTAAGCTGTAAAATGCAAGCATCTTTCTAAATATTTTTTAGAACACAGTAACAGACCACTTGGAACCATGCTGGGGAACAGATTGCTGGCACAAAAAGTATAATGGGAAAGCTTAACCAGGTTTCAAGAAAGAACTGCACAGGTCATCAAGAAATTGGATTTATAGCAAATAACAATGCTCCTAGGAACTACTGTAGACAGCTGGGCTTGGTGGACTGTAGGGAGTACTGTGGTTACATCAGCCAAGGTCTTATTCTGCCTGAAACTGTTACTGGATTACTAAGTATATGAGGCATAATTTAAATGAAATATTAAACTCAGCTCTTTTACTCAGGTTCCATTTTACAGCAAGCACCAACAGGTTTAGTCAGGTTTTGATATTTGGCTAGATTAGACAAGCCACAACAGGTTCTGGAAGCAAAGAAAAAGATAATCATGTATCTGCCAGTACAGATTGGATGGTGTGGACCCTTGCACCTTGCTTGGCTGCATTGTGATTACAACAATCTGGGCATATTTTACAGCTCTGCACTTATTTTGAAGCTGTTCATTTCCAACATCTTGCAGTCCATTGATCTGAAATGTTTTTCTGCCCATAAATGCTGTCTGGCCTGTCAGCATTCCCAGCACACACTGCTTTTATTTTTAAAAGGTTTGAATTATTAAAAGGGAAAGAAGAATTGCATTCCACTAGCACCTTTTATGACCTCAGGATGTCCCAAGGTGCCTTGTAGCAAAGGAAATAGTTACAGTACTGTTGTAAAGTAGGAAGCATTGCGGATTAAGCAAACAATTTAACACACAAGACTCCTGGCATTGAATAATTTCTACAGAAAGCTTGTCCAATTTACATTCGTTAATTAGCTTTTAGAAACCATGGTCTCACCTCCATCCATAATGTTGTTAACATGCTTCACAACATAGGGTTTATGCTACAGATAGCTGGTGTTACATGACTAGCACAGAAAATATTACATCAGATATTTTCTTTTAAGTGGGGCACAAAGCCAGCATTTTCATGGCCGTTCCCATTGTCTAATGAAAAGAGAGTGATAAGCTACCTTTTCACTTTTTCAACCCTTGAGAAGGTGACTTGTCACTACCTTCTCATGGGAAAGTGGGTAAAGGTGCTCACTCAGTGCTGTTGGGTAGAAGTTTCCAGAATTTCAATCCAGCTCCAACTCAAAAATGTTTATCCTTAGTTTTGTTAAAAAACACAACCGATTTCACATAATTTTAAACAAATCCAACATGGAAATATTTTTGAACAAAAGTGATCCAAATGTTTACTGTTGCCTCTTGAGATTGTTGCAATTAATCAGTCTGTGAACTCGCTGTACTGTTGGGCATGGTTTCTGCAAGCACAGCAAATTCTGGAACAAGCATTGAGCCACAATGGAGGTAAATACATCTATGGAGTAGTTGAATATTAACCCTCCCTCCTTGGGACATTTAACATTTGTCATTTCTGGATACATATTTATGAAATAGCCTGAATCTGCATAGTTTAATTGGATCTTCTGATATATCTGACTCATTATTTACATAAACAAGAATAAACAAACCTGCTCATTATGAATAATGGTTGAAATCAATTGACTATCCATTAGTCCTTCCTTATAAATACTTCTGCTGATGGCTTGAGATAAGGCTTTCAGTAATCATCCCCATCCATACTTGACTGTTAAGTGAATTTGTGGGATTTGTAACTGATCCAAATGGAAAAGAACAAAGAGGCAGGAATTTTAACAAAGTAGATCAGCTCAGAAACACTAAACAATACCAGCAGAAATTTGGCAGAGAATGAGTGGAGAGATCAATAAACCAAACTGCATGTTGGCAAAAGTCATAGCTCATGTTTCCCTCTATTATTTTCAATTAACTCTTAATAGCAGGCACTGTTGTGAAATTTCTGGTAAAGATTTCATCCAAGAAAAGCAATGTTTGTTCCAAAGTTGATGTTTAATTAAAAAAAAGTATTGAAAGAAAACATGACAAGATAACACAAAAGTGCTAGGTTCGCATTCAAAGTGAAATAATTTTAAATTACTCAAATAAATGTGATATGCTAATTCTGTCATTTATCACATTCTAGTAGTAGTTGAGCAAGTACAGTATATTTCTCATGACACTACTTATTACAGGCTTTATCAACACCTCCAAAAGTGAACAGAAAATTATTTGATCATCTTCAGTATTTCTGAAACTGCTCAAGTAGGCTTGTGGTTATATTATCTATACCTCACTCTTTGATAGCTTCTGGCTTTGAAAAGAAAAGAGGAATGAATTATCACTGCTCTTTACATTTCCTGGAATTATGGAAGAGGACAATGCAAAACAAGGTCATTCAGAATCCCTTCTGATCTGTACCAGCTTGTTTGAGGAGCATTTCTGTTATAGATATTCACCAGTGCATTCCTCATATATGTGTCAGTTGTCAACAAACAATCTGGTGGAGAAACAACAAACAATCTGCTAGAGGAACTCAACGGGTCAAGTAGCATCAGTGGTGGGAAGAGAACTTACGATGTATCAGGTCAAAACCCTGGACTGTTAGTGGAGAGGGAAAATAGCCACTATAAAGAGGAGAGGCGAAGTGGTGAGGCAGAAGCCAGAGGTAATTGGTGGACTGAAGGGAGTTAGAGGTGTTGAAGGATGGTGGGCAGATTGAGCCAGGTAGGGGAAAGGGAGGAGTGCAGTTGATAGAAAGAGGCAGACATGAAAAAGGAGGAAAATGGAGCTGGGGGAGGGGATGAGGGTGAAGGTGGAGACATATCTTAAAGCATTTTTCCAGTCACTTAGAGCCCTTAGCAGGCACTTAAATTTACAAAGCCCCACAAAATACTGAAGGGACTTGACAGCGAAACAAATGGCTGAGGTGTCTGGAATCAAGGGTCATGATCTCAGAATAAGCAGTTTGCCATTCAGGACAGAGATGAGTCGGAACTTTTTCATCCAGAGGTTAGTGAATTATTTCAATTTACCCAACAGGAGTGTGGAAACTCAGATATTGAGTACATTCAAAACAGATCAATAGATTGTTTAGATATTAAGGAAATTAAGGAATATGTGGTTAATGCAGGAAAGTGGCATTCCGTAAAAAGATCAGCAAAGAAATTACTGAATGGTGGAACAAGCAGGAGAGGTTGAATGGGCTAGTCCTGTTCTATTTCTTATTAAATGCTGCTTTGACTACCTTCTATTCCACCTTACCCCACCAATCATGTCCACAAAGGTGTAGAAATAAATTACTGGTAGGAATATATCCAGATCCAAGCAGCAAAAATGTGATTTGCAGCAGCATCAGTTTTGCTAAGCACCAACAAAAGAGACACTGGAACCCAAATCCATAGCCGAACAGCTGGCACCCAAATGATATACTTATGTAGTCCTGTTCTGGAATAAATTCTGTCACCTTTGTGATTAACATTCCTGAAATAATTTGACTTGTGTTCTACAAGTTAAGTTTAAGGAGCTCTCGGATACCTAAAAACTGAAAGGTCTCAAGAATGATTTCTTTTTCCAAACAATTCTTTCATTTTGAATTTCTATTCAACAAAGATTTAAATATTAAATAGCAATCAGAGTACTGAAAGAAACTTGATTTAATTTTGCTATTCACAGGAACTTAAACAATGTTTGCAAAACAAATTATATTAATTGTTATCAATGCTAAACCTATTTTGCATTTACATCTTCATCTGGTGTGCTGCTGGACTTTCTGGATGGGGAGATAAACTGATAAGCTGAGGGCATGCTAGACAACGCTGAAGTATTTGTTGTGATGTTATAGATTCTCAAAAAGATGAAGTGAATTGACAAAGCTTATCCTGGTAACTTTTCACACAGACGCAGCATGTAAATTGGATCCACTTCTGCACATTTGCTTATGTGTAGATTAAGCATAAAAGTTTTTGTCTTGGGGTATTCAGACTTTTTGGGCGAGACTTATGACATTTGATATTCATTCATAAAAACACCTTGGAGAACATTGCACAGGGATCAACAACCTGATGCCAATTAATGCGGCACCTATGTCTTGGATGCCATGTCTTCAGCATTTCTCTTCAGTGGTCAGGAGAATGGAATCTTTCACTGCCTGTTACCTTTTTGTACAGATCACTTTGGCATGTTGGTCAGTGATATTACGTGGCACAATAGGGCCCACATTTATTTTGTTGGTGGAAATTAGAACAGAATATTTGGAAGCAGATTATTCTGTTACTGCATTTGGGCCACTGGGATTACTTGGACAATATACAGAGGAAAGTTGGATGGAGGTTTCTCCGCTCTTAAATGATACTGTAGAATTTCAGCCCATTAAAGATATTTAAAAAAACACCAAAAATTGTTTAATAATGTTATTGTGAAAATGTTTTAATGTTTTATTCTGATTTAAAATTTCTGTGCGGTCTTTTTTAACCTCCAGCATCTTCACATAAGCCCCATATGTGAGACTCGAGATATACAACATCATCTGTTGGGTGGCACAGTGTCTCACAGCTTCAGAGATCCAGGTTCAACCCTTCCCTCGAGTGCTGTCTGTGTGGAGCTTGCACATTCTTCTTATGACCAGTAGGTTTCTGCCACATGCTCTGAATTTCCTCCTACATGCCCAAGATATGCTGGTGGGTTAACTGATTGCTATAAATCACCCTACATGTGGACAAGCAGCAACATAATCAAAGGTTAATTGATGGACTTTTGAAAGAGAATAGGTTGCAGGGGCACAGGGAAATATGGAACAGTGATGGGTTTGTTCTGCTGGGAGCTAATATAGACCAGAGATGAGGAGGAATTTCTTCGGACAGATGGTGGTGAATCTGTGGAATTCATTGCCACAGACGGCTGTGGAGGCCAAGTCATTGGGTATATTTAAAGCAGAGGTTGATAGGTTCTTGATTAGTGAGGGTGTCAAAGGTTACGGGGAGAAGGCAGGAGAATGGGGTTGAGAGGGAAAAATAAATCAGCCATGGTCGAATGGCAGAACAGACTTGAAGGGCTGAATGGCCTAATTCTGCTCCTATGTCTTATGGTCTTATCCATCACTATTTACCCTAGAGGAGATTGTGGTTGGCTACCTCCTGAAAAATCTGAGGCACAACTGGCGAAGGTACACCCATGTTGTTGGTATCTAGATAGTTCCAAGATTTTGACACAGCGACAACAAAGGAAGGGCAATATGTATCTATACCCACACCACGCAGCTAGGAAAATTGATATCTAAGTAATTAAATCTTAAAACTCAATGTTTTTAAAACAAGTGCTGGTCTCAGCTACTGAAATCATGAAATGATCAGATTGTCACAACAACCTATATGGTTGAAGGAAGGAAATCTGTTATCATTACTCAGTTCAGCCGATATCTGGCTCCAGATCCACTAATAAGGTTGACTCTTAACTGCCTGCTCAGATTAGTGACAATTAGGAATCAATAATAAATGCCAGCATTACCAGCAATGTCCATATTCTGTTCACAAATAAAATAAAGTCAAGGCGATGTGTGACTTCAGAGAGGGGTTTGGGGGGGTGGGGGGAAGCAGGTGATGCATTGGGACTTATCCATTGGTTAGGGACAAATTTTGAAGAATCCAGTGCATATTGCAGATTGCATCCACTTGTTGTACTACTGATGAAAGGAATGAATGATTACAGCGATGAATGGATCCTGTTCAAATGGGCTGCTTTGTTCTGGATGGTGCTGAACATTTTGAGAGCTGTTGAAGCTGGGGTGTGGAAGGTATTTCATCTACTTGTGTCCTATGGATGGTAGAAAGGTTTTGGGGAGATAGGAGGTGAGTCACTCACCAGAAGATGTCCAGACTAGACCTACTCTTGTAGACAAGTATATATGTATATAGCTGGTCTAGTTGAGTTTCGGGACAACCCTTAACCCAAAATGTTCCAATGAGGGAATTTGGTGATGACTATCAAGGGTAGGTTTTTAACTTCCTTCTTTATCCTGCCATCACCCAACAGGGTTTGCTTCCCTCACTTAACACTCAAGCCTCATTCAATCAGGATCAAATGTACAAATGCTGACCCCAACTTGTATAAGGTTATGAGGCTACTGCAGCTGCCACAAGGTTGATGAGTTAGAGAGGGGCACATTGCCCTGGTTTTGTGTGATGGGATGATATACTAAATCTTTCATTTTCTGTATCAGAAATGACAGCTACTAAGAAAAGAAATGGCACCAGAGATATTTTTTTCTGAAGGTACCTTGAGTCACATGAATAATTCACCAACAAATTGTCAAACCTGTGGATGAAATAATGACATTCATGCATTACCACAATTCCTGACCAGGGAAGGGTATGCATACAGAGTGGAAGTTCAAGAAAATATGACTTTTTTTTATTCACGTACATAGCAGAAGCAGAGAAGGTAGAAGAGGAACGGACTGCAGAGTAAACAACAGAGCAGAGAGCATGGAAGGGGAAGGGTTGGAGGTGAGAGAGGATGGAAGGATACAGAGCAGATGAAATCAAAGGACTGAGGAGAGAGCAGAAGGGGAAAGGAGATGAAAGCAAACTGCAGGCAATCATAATTCTCAGGTTCCTCAAATTCTTATTGGAATCCCTAAAAATTGCACAATTATTTGAATGTGTTGTGAACGTTGTAATTTACATCTTTGAAAAATCACCATTTAGTTCATTTTTCTCATACTTTGGAGGATTCAGACTGCTAATAGGAAGGTGAAGTAGGCCAGTTTTAAATTAAAGCAATTCAGTTCCCATTTTTTATTATTAAAACTAAGTTTATCAGCACCCTGGGAAACCCCATTTCATGAAGGAGAAAGCTAGCTCAGAATGGTTATGTTAATTACACTGCTGTCACTATTGGCTCCGATCCCATCCCAGAAGGTTTTTACTGCTTATATACTTTTTTCTGAATTGTGAGAGCAATTTATTTTTAGTTCGTGCCTTAGTAACAAGCATCCAATTCAAATGCAGATAACTTTCATATCTATCTTTTTGAGTTTGAATTGCTCCCTTCAAATAAAGTCTTCCAGCTATCTAAAATCTATTAAATGTAAAGCTCATATATGAGTCTTGAATAAAAATGCTCTTAATCAAGAGAAATAATAGTAATTGCTAAATGGATATCTACATTTTGAGGATGTATTTTCAAGTGTGCTGCAACTATATTATTAATAATAAAAGTCAAGTTTTATACCAACATTTGAGGTTTTGAATAACCCAATTAATTGCTGTGAAGAAATCTTTTCAATAATATATATGATACATAGAATTATTTTAAATATATTTTAATTATTATGTGTACTTGATGATTAAGGATTTTTTAACAGGAAAATTATAAATGTAAAAGGAATTATTTATACCTCTTTTACAAATTGCTAACAATTTTGACGTTGAAGTAGATCCGATGAAATATTATGTAATTTAGATAGTGATCAACACACCCATTTATATTCACAGAGTATAAAAACTAAAGGGATGATCTTGTTGCCTTCATATTGATTAATAGCATGCCTATTGATAACTGCATTGCCAGTGAGTTGGAGAGAAGACAACTGTACATCTTCACTCACAGCAACAAGTCTATTGCACAGCTTACAAATTCATTTTACTTAGCTTTGTGAAAAAAACCAGAGGAAACAGAAGTTATGAGAAAAACCTTGGCAACTTTTCCCAGCAAAAATAGGGTAATTTCTCAAGAAAACTGTACTGAATCGAGGATGGCTACAATCAAACTCCGGATTGGATCAGCGACAAATTAAATTTATTATTATTCAAAATAATCCCACAAAGAATTGTTCATTAAGACCTTGGAAACTTCACAGTTTGAGAACCCATCTACACATAACTTGTACCCATCCAAAACTTCTTATGAATATCGTGTTCATCCCAGAAAGTGACACTTCAATATTCTAACATATAAATTCCAGTTCTGGATGCATTGCCAGTGCAGGTGCAATATATAAGAGACAAGGAATATTTGTAATGGTAGTTGTTCTCATACAGTTAATTGACCAATTACTATGCCAGATCAAGAAATTAGTGCATAATTACACTTGTCCAGCTACAGGACACAAGACCCTATTAAAATAATGATAATGCTTTCCCATTAGAATATGAATCTTCTTCTACAACGCATCAAAAATTTCATTACAAATGTTCAGCATGAAAAAATGGAAGATATTTAATTGGCAGTCAAAAATAGAAATTTACAATATAAAACTAATCTTCCATTATAAATGACACACTGAGATTTACCACACCATTCCTGAATGTTGTTGCTTTGTGCAAGAAAGGGAGTAGGGACAACCCTAGGAATTACAGGCCAGTGAGTCTTACTTCAGTGGTGGGCAAATTATTGGAGAAGATTCTTAGAGACAGGATTTATGGGCATTTGGAGAAGCATAGGCTGATTAGGGACAGTCAATATGGCTTTGTGAGGGGCAGGTCATGCCTCCCGAGCCTGATTGAATTCTTTGAGGATGTGACAAAGCACATTGATGAAGGTAGAGCAGTGGATGTGGTGTAAATGGATTTTAGTAAGGCGTCTGATAAGGTTCCTCATGGAAGACTCATTCAGAAAGTCAGGAGGCATGGGATCCAGGGAAACTTGGCTGTGTGGATTCAGAATTGGCTCGCCTATAGAAGACAGAGGGTGGTCGTAGATGGAGCGTATTTTGTTTGGACATCGGCGACCAGTGGTGTTCCGCAGGGATCTGTTCTGGGACCCCTGCTCATTGTGATTTTTATAAATGACTTGGATGAGGATGTGGAAGGGTGGGTTAGTATGTTTGCAGATGACATGAAGGTTGGTGGCGTTGTGGATAGTGTAGAAGGTTGCTGTTGGTTACAACAGGACATTGATAGGATGCAGAGCTGGGCTGAGAAGTGGCAGATGGAGTTTGGGAAGTGGCAGGTGGAGTTCAACCCAGAAAAATGTGAAGTGATACACTTTGGAATTTGAAGGCAGAATACAAGGTTAATGGCAGGACTCTTAGGGTCCACATCCATAGATCCCTCAAGGTTGCCACGCAAATTGATAGGGTTGTTAAGAAGGCATATGGTGCATTGGCCTTAATTATTCAGGGTATTGAGTTCAAGAGCCGTGAGGTAAAGTTGCAGCTCTATAAAACTCTGGTTAGACCATACTTGAAATATTGTGTTCAGTTCTGGTCCTCTCATTATCGGAAGGATGTGGAAGATTTAGAGAGGGTGCAGAGGAGATTTACCAGGATGCTGCTTGGATTAGAGAGCATGTCTTATGAGGATAGGTTGAGCGAGCTAGGGCTTTTCTCTTTGGAGCGAAGAAGGATGAGAGGTGACTTGATGGAGGTGTACAAAATGATATGAGGCATAGATTGAGTGGACAGTCAGAAACTTTTTCCCAGGGCAAAAATGGTTAACACAAGGAGACATAATTATAAGGTCATTGGAGGAAAGTATAGGGGGGATGTCAGAGGTAAGTTTTTTTTATACAGAGAGTGGTGGGTGCATGGAACGCACTCCCAGCAGAGGTGGTGGAGGCAGATACATAAGGGTCAGTTAAGAGACTCTTAGATGGACACATGAATGATAAAAAATGGAGGGCTATGTGGGAGGGAAGGGTTAGATAGATCTTAGAGCTGGATAAAATGTCGGCACAACATCGTGGGCTGAAGGGCCTGTACTGTGTGGTAATTGTCTGTGTTCTATGTTCTATGAAGTGCCTCTTGACAAGTGATAAGGTTAGCTTTGGGTTTAAAAATCAGTGCCCACTAAGTAGAAGAGCCAAATGTTGACACAGAAAATGAGTTATTGCCAAAAGCAATGCAAAGATGGTCTACTAATTGATGAACCTAATTGCTATCATTGGAATTCATTTCTGGATCCATAACAAATTTACTTGCTCTATGTTCATCCGCTTTGCCTAAACTCTCAGTTTGGAGGGCTCAAATTTTTTACAGTGTCAACAGCGTTTGAGAAAGAGAATTCCAGATTTCAGACGAATTCCAATTGGCTCCTAAATGCCCACAAGTATACAAAGCAACAAGATATGTTTTCCTGTGACAGCTGAGAATAAGCACAGGTAAGCTATTGGATTCCAGGGCATGTCAATGTGTAGGTATCCAACAGCTATCAGCATGAAAACAAACACCCTGAATGGTTTTCCCATCTATCATTCAACACTGCGCTTGCAGATAATGTAGCATCAATGAGTTTACTGTCAGCCAGTTGTGACATTAAACAATCAAGAGAGCATCCTCTGCACTGTTCTCAACAATTTTCATAACAACTGGAATGCACCATTTGACAACTGTTTCACACAGACTCTTAATGTCTTTTAAAAAAAACATTAAGGTATTACAATTGTACCAACATACACAGACCACAGCTGAATATCTATTATTAGTAAATCTTGTTAGCAGTGTGCATGACAATTGGAAATATTTAGTAACATTTAGGAATACATTTATTATAATTTTTCCCAATTATTAGATGGGCAAGACTGTTCAGGAATTTACACAGAAAACAGTATTTACAATTCCTTTACAAATTGTTCAGTGTCATTATAAAAGGGTTCTTCAAGACCCTGACAAAACTCTGGTAAATTATTCTATCAGTGAAAGAGCACTTATCAGAATCAAAGGTTTTTGAACATTTGAAATTTATTCACATGTAAAATAAATCAACAGTTGTCCAGACTTTCACAGCCCAGCTGTTTGCTCAAATGTTCTGTTTACATTTTTGTCTAGATCTCCATCTGTGACTCTGATTGAACATGTTTTCTCATACACAATGATAATTTTCTTGCCCTGTTTTGCCACAAACAATCAGAAGTTAGTTGTCTGTTCCTGACACAAAGTAAATTCACTTTTCTCATATTTAGACTTATGAATAGTTTTGTTTTGGATGGAATCTAATTGACCTTAACTGCCTAAATAGTAATGTGTGGGATGAGATTATATAAAATAATTAGTGCTCGATTTCTCCTCCCACCTAGAGAATGGTTGAGCATATGGAACACCTACACTACAGTCAGGGTGAAGAATCCAATATAGTATGCAGCATACACATGTTCACACTACATGGTATATTGGTCAAGGTTCCATTGGGATGATGAAATTCAAATGAAAAAGTTGTGTGCTTATGCCCTAGACTAAGCAGTTCTTCATTATTTCTCTTAGATAATAGGGTTATGGGAGATGTTGGCCCTCAGTAGAATCGTTTTCTGAAAGTCCAGCACCTGATAGTAGTACTGGAGTTACTATTTTACTAAAAGCAACTTGCATATGTTAATGATGGTCCATGCTAGTTTAAGGGATTCTTGGCAAAATTTGCCTGTGATGAGCCAGCACCAGAAAAAATCTGCTCAGGTTCCAAGTACATTCTTTGGCCAAAGTAATTGTCTGTTGATGGAAGGTAAGGAGCAGGAGTGTTCCAGTCATCTCCAAGTGATTGCAGGGGCTGTTAGTTTTAAACTTCCCTCACCCCATTCTCTTTCATGCTCTATTCCATGATTCACCTTGGTTCACCTGAAACCTTTTATCTAGTGTGGCAGCTGAAGTCCAATAATAAATGAAAAAAAAGTCCCTTCTTCTCATAAGATTAAACGTCTTTTATAACATATCTCTGTAATCTGTACTATTCTAATGGAAATTAAAGGATTTATAACATTTTTCATCTTACTTGTATTTCTTAATACCAGGCAACATCTAAACTAATTTGCATTTCATTCACTAAAGCCTTAATATTCTTCCTAGAGTGCACAGCCATCATTGCAAACAATATTCTAACAGGGAAATTATTGAATTATTAATGTTTTAGTGTATGGCTTCATTATTCGATAGGGGTTGAAATGGCCAAAGCAGTGCCTGTTTATAAGAATATAAAGCAGCCAGTTCAAGTTTCAAAATAATGTCCCAGATACCCATACCAATGGAAGTTGTGCAGAGTGCCATGTGGGATTGAGGCTTTAATGCCTAGAGACTGTTAAGAGGATGCAAGACAATGATGTTAATCAGAATGCAGTACTGATTAAATACCAGGGCTACCATTTTGAAACTCCACAGTCTAACCAATGCCCTGTGCTAAGCATGCACAACTGGGTGGTAAAGGCGGCATATGGCATGCTTGCCTTTATTAGTTGAGGCATTGAGTTCGAGAAACAGGAAGTTATGTTGCAGTTTTATAAAGCTCTGGTTAGGCTGCACCTAGAGTCTTGCATTCAGATCTGATCACCCCATTATAGGAAGGGTGTGGAGGCTATGGGAAGGGTTCAGTAGAGGTTTACCGGGATGCTTCCCGGATTAAAGGGCATGAGCTATAAGGAGATGTTGGATAAACTAGGGTTGTTTTCTCTGGAGCGGTGGAGGCTGAGGGAAGACCTGATAGAAGTTTATAAAATTATGAGAAGCATGGATAGAGTAGATAGCTGGTATCTTTATCCCAGGGTGGAAATATCTAATACTGGAGAGCGTGTATTTAAGATGAGAGGGGGAAAGTTCAAAGGAGATGTGCAGAGCAAGTTTTTTTTTACACATAGAGAGTAGTAGGTGCCTGGAATGCACTGCCAAGAGTGGTGCTGGAGGTCGATACGATAAAGGTGTTTAAGAGGCTCTGAGATAGGCACACGAGTATGCAGAGAATGGAGGGATATGGACTACATGCAAGCAGAAGGGATTAGGTGTCATTAGCTCAATTAGTTTGGCGCAACATCATAGTCTGAAGGGCCTGTTCCTATGCTGTATTGTCCTATGTTCTAATTGAAAATGACATTAAGTGACATAGAGGACCTCATAACACCCTGCTTAAAAGGTGAATGGACAATTAGTTGCTGTGTTATATGCTGAGGATTTTTTTTAGGTGGTTCAGTACTTTTCAGAAAGTGTTATGATGGATTTTTCCATATCCTTCACTCTTGTGAAAGGAATTCCTTCCAAACAGAGATGGCTTGGTCAACCTTCCTGTGCAAATTGAGCATGATCAGGAGAATGGTAAGATAACATACAGTGCAGAACAAGCTGCTGGACAGGGAAGAGAATACGGGAAGAATGGCTTTCAGCACGAAGCCTCATCAGCCAAGAGTCTTTAAAGAGTGATTTCCATACTACAGCCTCTATTATGTCAACTACTTGAGAATTCTTCACATTAAAATCTCCAGGCAAAACAGCAAGCTCAAGGTAGGACAAGGACGACCTTGTATTCACCAAAATCAGCAGTTAGTTCCTCTAGCACCAATTCCCTCTTTACCTGATATTTCCATTTTTATCTGTTTATTACTCGATTATCTCCAAACACAATTATTTCCTAAACTTGTCAGATCTGTAGCCAAGATTCTGAACAGGTTATTAAATTTAAATTTTACTGTAAAATAATTGTTCCCAAATCCCCCATTTTATTCCCCATACTCTGTACATTGCAAGGCTTGCATTTCTTTCACATCTTAACACTGCTTTACTAAGCATTCATTTGTCAAAATGACCAATTACCCTCTCTTCACGCCATCACCATTTTCATTACTCCTTTATTCTATATCACCCTTGCTCAGCTATTTTCTGCCTGAATATCTGTTTCTCTGCTCTCCATAGCTCCTTTCTTCTAATGTAAATATTAATAAGATTTTAAAATAAAGGGGAATTTAGACAAACAACATGAAGCATTAAGGAAATGAACAAATGTGTTTTATTCCATCTTTTCTTCCCTTATATTTCTGGTTAAGTGAGATGATCTGACCCATTGATCTTTGTATAAGAACCAAAGAACAGAAGAAATGACAGCAGGAGTAGACCA
The DNA here is from genome assembly GCF_009764475.1 of Pristis pectinata. Taxonomy (NCBI): domain Eukaryota; kingdom Metazoa; phylum Chordata; class Chondrichthyes; order Rhinopristiformes; family Pristidae; genus Pristis; species Pristis pectinata. The sequence goes on along the minus strand of NC_067409.1, from coordinate 93,301,640 downwards.
TTTGGCTTATCTTGCCTGCTTTACCATTGAATAAAATTATGACTGATCCTTTACCTCAGAGCCAATTAACCTCATATCTTTTAATTCCTTAATATCTAAAAAAAATTACAATCTCTTTCTTGAATATCCTCAGTGCCTGAGCCTCCACAGGAGAATGAATCTTTTGGATAGAGAGATCCAAAGATTTTCTATCATCTAGTTGAAGAAATGTCTCCTTATTTCTGTCCTGAATGGCAGAACTCCTAATCTGAGACAATGACCCCTGATTCAAGGCACCTCAGCCAGAATGTCTCTGCATCTACCCTCTCAAACCCTTAAGAATTTTGTGTGTTTCAATTACATCACCTCTCATTCTTCTAAACTAGAGTTTAGGCCCAATATGTTTAACCTCACCTCATATGACAAATCCACTACATACTTGTGAGCGTTTGTCCTTTTACTGATCTTATTAGAATAGATGGCTTCCTTTTCAGCCCAAAATGAATTTTACATTTGAGATACTGACTGCTCCTTCCCTCTGTAGATGACAATTGATCTACTGTGTGTTTGCTGCTTATTTTTTGGCTTTTGTTTCAGACTTCCAGCATCTCTTGTTTTTATTTACCTTTTCATTAAAGATCAAACAAAATTATAGCGAATTGTCAGTCATCTCATGTTAATGAAATTTTGCAAACTTATTGACATTCTTGAGGCATCTGAAAACACATTAATTGTATATTTTGTAGCAACTATTCAACATAATTGATGAAACATTATTCTTCAGAAACAGAAAATCCATGGCATATCCTTTCTACAGACAGTTGCCTGGATGTAGATTAGCCCTAGTAAGTCAAATTGATTTTTTGCTTGAGCTTATTGTCCAATTTCCTCTTTACAGTCAAAGATGACCATATTGATCTACTGATATAATGTTCTGTGGTCCTGGCACACAGTGGTCCTGGAATTACATGTTCAGGGAATTGTTTCCATTCTTTTTCAAACTGGACTCAAATGGTGTACAATTCCACAAGCAAAAGAGTTGTCACTGATTATAGCTACCGAGTAAATCATTGACAGTATCAAACTGGCAAGTATATATCACAGCAATAATTTTCAGTAAAGTTTACCATATGAGCTAGTAACAGTGAACAAGGTGGATGTGATTATCATATTCAAGATTAAGATTGTTGCATCTTTATGGAAAATTTCTGCTATTCAACTTTACAGATTCTCAAGGGTTACCCTTTGAGGCATCAAGTACAAATGTCTAAATAAGTAAATTTCATACCAGAGAATTCTTGTTAGAAGGAACAAATATTGGTAGAAATAATAATTCTGACACTCTTATTCTTTACAAATGCTTCAAAAGTAAAAAAAACAATGAAAAGAGAATGGATAACTTATCTATGACTTTTGAAGTTATTATCCTATGTTACTTTCTTCAAAATAACCAAAGCCTCACCTATTAAAGGGGTTCTAGATAATGTACAATTAATCGTCCCCACATTAGTTTTATTCCCCTAATCTATTTTAAAAACACACCCTTTTCCCGGTTCTACAATTCAACACATACAGAGGTGGTCATTCAGCATCTTATGATGCTTGGCAGTATTGTGGATGAAGAGCACACACAATAAGCAGGCAGCAAATTTCCCACAGTAGCGGCAGGTACTCACCAGGTGTAGGATAGAATGCACTCCCCTTCTGACTCACTCTCAGCTCTCAGCTGAGGTTCCTTGGTGACCCTCAGTGATGACCATACCAGCATTGACCCGTCTTCTCCAGACTGAGCGGCTGTGGGCAAGCTTCCCTCAGCTGTTAGTGGGAATGCTGAATTTCTTGAGATCTTCCTGGACCTTTTGCTGCTTTCCTCTGAGTTATTGGTGGTTCTTGCATCAGCTACTGAGCACAACCTTCTGAGACAATCTTGGGGCTTATGCTCCATGTGTCCCAGCCCAATACTAAAGAAGATGATATTGATGCACCACAAGAGATGATCGTTCTGCATTTTGTACATCCACCAAAGACCGGTGTTCCAGTCCTGGTGCATCCTGTAACTCTCACCTCCCAATACAGAGCAGGAAGGTTTGCAACCTTGTCAAAGTTAGCTGTCAAAGACAATCTTTAAAGATTAGCAAGATAATAGTGCTGGACTTGGCTGTTAGTTTGAGTTCTGTCAAATGCTAATACTGTAATAGTTTCTGCAATAAAATAGAAAATACTGGAAATACTCAAAGGGTAAGGCATCATCTTTGGAGAGAGAAACAGTGTTAAGGTCTTTCATCAGATGAGCCTTCCAACACTTCCTGTTCAATTTCAGGTTCTAGCATCTTCAGTACTTTGCTTCTGGAGCAACCTCAGTAATGCGATAACTTCTGTATGCAGTGGGGTCTGTGTGTAGTAAGTGGGTGGCCAGTGGGAAAAATGTGCACCCATGCGTTAGAGGAAGCCTGGTGAATATTGGTTAATCATCATTATAAGGTCAGAATCCCCTTCCAGCAGCCAGCCTATTGACTTGGAACAAGAAACTATCCAGTTTGACCATTTGTCCAGAGGATGAAGCAGCACCACTATACCACCGGTGGGGAGTGGGCTGGAGTTGGAACTTATTATCCCCCAATTTATACCACCCATTGTAGGGAACAGGAGGTAGAACTAATGAGAGCTACTGGATAGAGACAAAAATATCATTATGGTCTAGATCAAATAATTTGACTTTATTCTCTTAATTACAGGAGATTCCCATTTACATCTCATGGAAAATCTAACCACTGGGATTCAAGTCTGCCTGAAAATCCTAACAGCAACAGGGACAAAAAGATTATAAAATAAAAAGTATGAAGCATTTTGCTTCCAGTTCTGCCTTGATGTTATTGAAACCTACTAATTCTCAGTTAAACCATTTTCCTGAAGGAGCTGAAAGAACAAAATGCTTCTAACCTGTCATTCTGTGGAGTTATTACATGCCAGCTTCTGTAAACCATCTAATTGGCAATAAATTTAACAAGCTGTTTTAGCCTACATAATACAGAAATAATAGTGTCAGGCTATAAATCTCCCTTCCACTTTCACTCCTTTCCAACATCCAGGGACCCAAGCAGTCTTCCAGGTGAAGCAGTGATTCATTTGTACTTCTTCCAATTAAGCGTACTGTATTCAGTAGTCACTAAACCAAAAGCTTTGTATAATACTTCTGTTCAGTCCACAAGGGCAACCCTGAGCTTCCAACCTTCTATCACTTTAATTCCAGCCCATTCTGACCAGCCTCTGTTCTCTGATGATACCCAACATAGGCTTAATGAACAGCACCTTTCATCTGGATATGTTGCAGCCACTGGGACTTAATACTGAATTCAACCATTTCAGGTAACTTTTCCTTTTCTCTTGCTTGCTTCACAATGTGGCCATACCTTTCTGTTTCAATTTGTTTCTGATTTCTTTTTCGCTATCAAGTGCCAGCTCTTAAAGTAATTCTTGCCCTGACAACTTTGGTCTGCACCCTACCAAAGACATTCCTCCCATCATCTCTATCCCTCCCCTTCACTGCAAGGTATTGTCTTCCATTACCTGAAACACCGACTCCGTTTCTCTCGCCGTTGATGCTGCCTGAGCTGCTGAGCGCTTTCACCAATCTCTGTTTTTATTACATAATTTTACACCCTGCCCACCCAACCCAACCCCAAGTGGACCTAATTGTATGCGTTGGGCTCGGATCAGCTTTGAAAAATAAGTTCTTGGGCTCTGGTTGGTTTGGGCTGGTCTAGGCTGGCAGTTGCCACCTATTTGTAAATGGAGGCACCACAGAAGCCTCCAGATGTTTCATTATTTTAAAGCAAAGTTTGCAATTTAAATAAGGTGCGGTGATTTATTTTCTCTTATTATTGTTTTACATTGCTGAGTCAGTGTGAGGAGAATTTGGCACCGTGGGTACTCAGTCACCATGCAGGTGCTGTGAGGCATTCTCTCAGGGCAAAGGATCGCTGCCTTCAGAGCGGGGCAGGCATATCTAGCCAGGTGCTGGGGAAAGTTGCTGCTGGAATGGTCAGCATGTGCATTGTGGATTTGGGAGGATTCTGTGGTGGATACCCAGTGAGTCTGAGAGGAGAACACATATAATACTCTCACATTTAAGGGTTTTTCACGAGGACCAAACTTTAAAAATTAGATGTTCATCAGAACCCTGCACGTGGGAGTGAGTGTGTACCCACAGTGGTAACAGGGTTCCTGGGTATCAAGAAAACTGTAAACTTCTTGGGTTCAGGCAAGGTTCAGACTCACTGTGGAGAAGGTGGGTCTTAATATTGTACCCAAGCAAATCTGAAATAACAGAACAGGGGAATGACTAACATTCCAGGTTTTATTTTTGTCCCGGCTCATCTGGTATTTGAAACATTATTTGTTTCCTTCTACATACATCTCTCCTTTACAACCCTCTTTCTCCATCCACAAAATGCTGTCTTGAGCTTCTGAATATTTCCAGGTTTTTCTGTTTTGATTAAAGATCTGCAGAACACAGGCAGCTGTGTTGCGTTGTAGGCTCCTGCTGAAAGGATACATTTAAATGGGCTGATTATCCTTTTATGTTTGTATTCCTCTCATGATCTCTGTAGTGGGTGTATACTGAAATGTGGAGTAATTTGTATTTTGTATGGTAATCAACAATTCAGGGTCTTTTTAAAAAAAATATGGTACACATTAGTAGATGTATCAGAACAGAATTCTGTTGGGGAGGCCAGAAAGGTTTCAGAAAAACTTCATAACATCTGAGCTTAACTTCAGCCTCAACATCAGAATGAATTTCTGTTTTAACAGTTACATTCATTCTCCATAAAATGAATGGCAGAATATCATAAAATTTGAAAATATTGTAAAATATTTTGAATTAGTGAAATAAATACAAATATGAGAGTAAAATTAAAGTTAAAAAGGACAAAGAATAGTAGCAAAATGGAAAATGAATAGAAAACAGAAAAACAATTATTTACATTTTAAAAATGAGTAAGTCAGCATGCTTTCAAATTTGAATGTAGTTGCTTCTGGCATTAGCTGTAGAGGAGATTGGGCAATCTGGAGAACATATAATCAATTATGTATTGAATATTACTATACAGGAAGCCACACAACCCATGGTTGCTTACTGGAGCCCTGTATAATCGATTGAGGATTAACCAACTCCATTTCAATCTCCTTTCCTAGCAAAGTGTGCAGTAATGTAGAAAAGAAATAACTGAAAATATTTACACTTACATGCATAGCACAAGGAGATACTAATGTGAAGAATGCAGGAGAATGAAGTATGAACCACAATGAAGGATTGTTCAGTTTTTATAGAGAACATGGGAGGTTGACAGAAGAGATTGTGTGGAAGAAGAGCAGCAAAGCCAGGGATAGGTCTGGGGAAAACTGAGGAAAGTACTCTGTACCATAGATGCAATAGTTGAAGGTTATTATTTTCATTGTTAAAATCTTGATTCCTTCTCAGTGGCAGTGTGGGTCATTTTCTGTATCAGAAATATCTTTCCACTAAACACTTCCTGGGCAAAGGTCAAAAGATAAAAGGGAACACTGCACACATAGAATTGTGGTTCGAAAGCTAACCTCATCCTTTACCCAGAGACCAATCAAAGAGTGAAAGAGTTGGAACACTGGGTGGATAGAATCCAAGTATGGAACTAGTAACTGCCTCCCTCATGTTTGATGCACACTGTATATGTCGTGGGGATGATTAAGCAAATAAGTTTTGATAAAATAACAACATGAAAATTTATGAGGCACACACAAATGAGAAGTGCTGGAGATTATGAAGTTAGTAATAAGAGAAGGTTGCTGGTTGAGAAACCACAGAGCAGAAAGCAACCTTATTTACAAATCAGGAGGGATGACGGAATATGTTATATTTAGTACTGGTAATTGGCTCCCTTTGGTGCTTCTGATTTCAAATAAGTAGCAATTATACAACATAAAGGGAGTCACACATAGAATTCTACATTAAATTCGGGAGAATAAAAATGAAAATTCATTACCCATGTTCAGACCCCAGTCACAATGCTATTTTTGGCAGTTTTCATGTAGCATAGGGAACAAGCGAGAACAGGCCCAAACTAGTTAGTGGGTCTATAAGGCGAAGAAGGCATATTTAATAAAGGGGAAGTGTCAAAACGGAAGGTAATTTGATAGCTTATCTAGTGTTGTTTAAATTGCACAAGTGATTTTCCATGTTCAGAGCTGCAAGGCACCCTTACCTTATGTGCTCCATTGTGTCTTACTCATTTTGACCACTTTATCATTATTCCCAAGCTCTTAGTAATTGCAATGAACGTTGAAAGTCTACAATATTCATCAGCTATGGGAACTGAATGAGATAAATAGCAATCCTCATTTGTGCTGCTTCATAACTATGGCAAGGTCAACTGGAAAGTTGCCTTCCACCTTCCATAAACACAAGGTGTTCTTGATTTATTTTAAACAGAAAACTAAGACCACAAAGTTAGATATGAAATGTAGTTAAATGGCTTTTCAGAGTGACATTTCTTTGAAGAATCAGGAAATGCATCTTACTGGGCAACGGTGAGAATCTTGAGGGTTGTAGCAATGTTTCTGCACTGAACATTGTGGTTCGTGAGACTGCAATTAGTTAGAATATCTCAAATTGAAAAACTCCTTGGTCCTGTATCTTACTGAAAGCTTTAAAAATACATTTAAAAGAGGTTTATACAGCATGTCATATTTTTTAAACAGGTATCTGAGAACTTAATATCTCAGTAAAGTCCCCAGCAGAGGATCTGTGCTTTTGTGCATGCATGGGTACTGGGGAAGAGGCAAGACGTTTTGCAATGGGAGAATAAGAAACAAAGTAAAAGCTGCTAATAAAGGACTATGTTTGCTGTGATATATGGGAGTCAACTTTCCTCTGTCTAATACCATGTGCTCCTGCTTCCACAGTATTACCACTGTGGAACACAACACCAGTCCTCTGTCATTTTGTTCTGCTCTCTTGGTGTGTGGAAGGCTTTTTGAATTAACATTGGTGACACATGACTTTAGTCACAACAATTTCTGGATCACTTTTGGGTGGTTGGGTGGGGTGAGGGTGGTGGTTCTACTAGGTAGATGTGTAATAATGGGCAGATAGAAAAACCATTACAAGAACTGAAAGGGAGATGACAACAATGTCTTTAACATTCCTGAAGGAATTTTCAAATTCCTCTGGGCCAACAAGGATGGACCACAGTGCTAGAGAATATTTGGCTGCCATTCATGACCTGGTGAGCGTTTGGGGGCCCACAAGTTTCAGTGTAGAAATGCTACCTTCAATATTTTGACAATAGTTTGGGACTAAGATGAGAAGAAATACCACAATGTAGAGAAACTTTAGAATTGGGACCTGTAGAGGAAAGTGCACTCAGGTAAAAGATCAGTCATAATCATATTAAATGGTGGATCAGGGTCAAGGGACTAAATGGTTGTCTTTTGCCTGTGTTCTCTTTACCTATCCAGTGTGCCCCTTCCAAGCTATAAGCAGCCAAGACAAACTGTCTGAACTTGAAAATTCAATTCATTTTGCATATTCAAAATGGATGGGGTCAAAGGTACACCTGTTGACCTATACCGGGACGAGGAAAATTAACTCTTAATTACAAGTATTAGAGCTACAGTGCTATCATGGGCTATTTTCTGTTTTCTTTTTTTATTCTGTTGAATGGCAATGAAAATGAGAAAAGTGAAAGAAAAATCATGTATAATTGTGCTATATTTTTTTAGCAAACTTACAAATAATTATCTTATAAACTTCAAGCAAAGATGCATAGAAATCTTACTGTCAGTTCTCAGTGTCTCTGAAATACTGACACTGTTCCATCAAACCAGCCAAATGCATCACTGCGAAAGTGATGTGAGTTTGAATAAAAATAAATTCAAACCGCTTGTTTTTTTTTTCCATAATTTTTATTACTGTTGCACCATTAATACAATCACGTATAATTTCAATGCATCCATTTTACAATTCTCATCATCAACAATATGTGCTGAGGTGATGGAGGCATTAGTGACACTGAATGGAGAAGAAGCTGGAATTGCAATGAACGCAGACTTGTTTGCCACTTACTGTTAAACAGAACTACAGGTGCACCCAACAACGGACATGCATTAACTGATCAAGAGAAATCTAGATAGGCTACGTACAATGGGAAGTGTATGTTAGTCTGAAATACTTCTGCATCAGGTGGATCGTGGAAAAGGGAGTACGGTGACTTTTATTTGACAGATGGAGTACCTCATTGTCTAAAATCAGGCTGGAAAACAAACAAGATGTTATCTAAATATCAGAATGCAATGGCACAACCCCACTAACCCTCACTCGGCATAGTCACAACCTGTATCCTTTATGTTGGTTTTAATCCATAACATACTTGCGAGGTACATCCTTTACAGCTGTTCAGTTGATTTATGTTCAATCCACTTAACTTTCTGACATCTATGTTTAAGTCCAGGATTCTTTTTCGCGGTGTGGTTTGAAATTTCCTGATGGAATTTCTCAACATGGGGGGACTGGGGGGGTGGGGGGGGCGGCTGGAGATGGGGGGATGGCGGCGATATATCCTCTTGGGTGTTTTCTGGTAAAAGACAGTTGGGTCAAGTTTGTTAGTACATTTGAAATTAATGCAGGTTGTGAGTGGTTTTCGAATGGGGGCCCATCCATTATTCTTGCACAGCTAAAGTTTGATCAGTAACGGCTGAAGAATCCTCTGAAGCTGTGGTGTCTGCTGGGGTAGCACTGTCTGAGGCTGCAGGCCCAGCTGGGGTAGAGCTGGGAGCTTCTGCTGCTGGTGCCTCATTGGAAGCGGCATCACTGGTACTTGTGGCAGAGTCCAAATTCTGGGGCTCGGCAGTTTTACTTTGCTCTTGAGTGGCAGGGGCAGGTGAGACCTCAGTCTGTTTGGCTTCCACTTCATCCTTGCTGGAGCATTTGTCTTCCGTTTTGTTTTCAGGAGCTGGTGCCGGGGTTTCAGAGGGCTGAGTGGAAGCCGCTTCACTACTGGATTCGGGTGCTGCTGACGGCTCGGTCTCTGCGGAGCTGGCAGCAGGGGCAGCCTGAGGTGGCTCTGAAGGCTTTTCTGCAGCAGGCTCCGCAGATTGAGGCTCTGCTTTTGCTTCAGTGGCTGCTTGTGAATTTTCGGCTTCAGGCTTCTGATTTTCCTCCTTGTTCACGGTTTCTTTATCTCCTTCCTTGGCCTCTGCTGTGGCCTTATCGGCCTGGCTATCTTGGCTCTGTGAGGCATTTCCTTCTGTGGCCCCTTCTGTGGATTTGGCCTCTTCCTGGCTTTCCTTTTTGGCCTCTCCATCCTCTGCTGTTGTGCCTTCAGCCACTTTATCTGCCTCTTTGTCACTGGATAGTTTATAGTTCTTCTTCTTTCTGATCAGAGTGTTTCCCATTTTAAAGGCTCTGAAACAAATATTAAGTAAAGAGTAAGGCCAGCTTGTACAGACAATTATTCTATTATAATTAATATTATAACCAATATTGATTACATTTATTAAAATGATTCTGATTGGACAGTGGAAGGTCAGCTGGCAGCATCTATTACCTACATTAGGGACAGAATGAATATAAAATGGATTAGAATAAAAAGCTCCATTCCCTGTCCAAATATTCCCCCACTTCTCCACCTTATTCATCTATCTTGCCTGTGTTGATACATTTTACAGAAAGCAAGGGGAATAGAAAAATGTTTTGTTATTAAAAAGCTTGACCTAAAAAAAGTCGATGGCTTTTCCAGCATGCTCCTGATTTATCTTTGATTGGAGTCTATTGGATCAAGACTATCCTAGAGTCTCACTGTGCAGGAGTATCAATGGTGGCCTCTTTTCCCACAACGCAGGGTGAGAGCTGGACGAAGGGTGTGGCCAAGGGCAGGGAGTTTTCCAAATCCCTTCTCTTGGATCCAACTAGTGTAAACTTGGTGGATGCTTGCTTGTCGGGACAGATGTACTTGCCCTGTCACTGGCCCTAGATGGTGATTTGGACCCATGAAATTTCAGGAGTGGTCCCTTACAATTGGGATTCAGGGGACTCAGAACTTTCATCAATGAAGGGATTGTGAAGGCAAACCCCTCAAGTTAGCCAAAGATTAGACATTGTTTCAAATCTTCGCAGTACAGTGGGCCTTGGGTGTCCTGCTAATGTCACAGCACTCAATCCCTCCTGATTCACAAAGGTTCAAGGCCACAAAGAGTCAGAGCAACACACACAAGCTAACAGCTTTCATGCTTAAAACCTGGTGACATGTTTGCTCCTGCTATAATTTCAGTTACGTTATCCAGCAAAACACTCAAAAACAAAAGATTTTTGAAAAGTTCCAGACTGAAAATGTTTTATTTTATTTGCCCCCTATAATTGAAACTCCTCACATCCAAAATAGAGACAGATTAAAAAAAACTATTTTGGCAATAAGATTGCCAAATCAACAGAACTGTCTTTTTCATATTTAAACTGTTTCATTGCATTTTTATCTGAGAGTGCCAGCATCTCCCAAGAGGCTGGCCTTGGATGATATTCATGTTCCAGCAAATAATAATCAGATGAATTTGGATTGTCTCAATTTCCTAGGAAACACTAATATTTTTATCCAGCTGGACACAAGTAATATCTTTTCTCTTTAGTTTCTCGCAGTTCCTGCTTGATTAATTTTCTAAATTGGTTGAATAAGTGCTAGAAAATACACTTCTAAAGCTTTAATCAGATTAGGTTTATGTGGTACAATAACACTGAAGGCCAACTAAAGCATGTGAGAAAACAGCTACGTGCAGCTTTTTTCTACAAAACTTCACTTCCTGCTGTCATGGTTTAGTCAAATATTTGTATCAACTTTTACTCATTTTATATCACTATCCTGAAATTAATGAAAGAAACAGTTGACACATGCTCATCAAAATATGGTCAGTTACAGCTCTCGCAGATGCACTTTGGCCTCTGAATCTAGAAGTTTGTCAGTACGAGTCCTGCTCCTGAGCCTTCTGCACAAAATTCTTATCTAACACTTCACTGCAGCATTGAAGGAGTACCACACTATCAAAGATGTTGATTCAAGGACTTGTCTGATGCCTCATGTGGGCAGAAGAATTCATTTGTTATTTTATTGAATTAAAATACTGGAGTTAACCACACTGACTTCAATGCAAATGAATCTACAAAGGTGAATGCAACCAGAGGCAATATTCTTTAGCACTGATAATCAAATGTGACTTAAATAAATTCTACATTTGCACCACTGAACTTCCATCCAAAAGAGCCACTTTACTAGCCCATAACCATGCACGTTGGGCTGAAGGGCCTGTTTCCATGCTGTAATACTCTATCACTCTCTCTATAACCATTTCAATAATCTATATTTCTTGCCATTAGTGATTATCAATCCCGTGAATGTGACCCCAAACAAATGAATAACTGTACTTAGATAAGCTTCTCTGCTAGTGATTACTCACCTAATCACCTCAGTATTAATCCCTCCAAGAGTGGCAGAAGAGAAACTTATAAAATAAGTAGGAAAGTGGCCTGCCGTGCTTCAACCCATTTCTCTTTTCAAAGCTTTGAATATCAGAGTAGCTGTGTATCCCAGAATGGAGAAGCAGATCTGTCACTGAAATTGACTCTCACAAGTGTAGGTGAAAGACCAATGCAACATTTACTGTTGCCTACGTGGATTTCCCAGAAGTGAAACAGGAGCGGGTGCTCTCAGCCCCACAAGTAGCTTTTGCTATACTCCTTGAGAGCCAGGAGCAGCAAGAGAGTCCAGCAGGCCTTTCACCACACCCTGCCTCATCCAGCAGTCTCAGTCCACCAACTGCAGGTCAGCCCCAACAATCAGCACTCCTCCCTCCCCCAAGTAAGTCCGAATCAATGACCTCTCCATAGCCCACAAATGTTGATCCCTTCCCATGTCCTGATCCCTGGCCTCTCTCACCCCTTCCAATTGTGTAAGAAAATGAGAGCGTATGAAATGGTAGCAGGAAAAGGCTATTCAGCTCAAGATTGATCCAACATTCATGGCTGAGGTTTTAGCTGAGAGCCACCTTCCTGCACTAACCCCTTACCCAATGATTTGCTCAATATATAAAAAATCATCATTCTGTGTCTTTAATATACTTAACTTCTAAACCTCCATAGCCCTCTTGGTACAGAATTCCAAAGACTCACTATCCCTGGATAAAGAAATTTCTTTTCAGCTTAGTCCTGAATGGCCAACCTCTTATCTTGAGACTGTGACCTCTGGTCCAAGACATCTCAGCCAGGGGAAACATCAAACTGGCAATAAGCCCCTTAAGAATTATGTACCTTTCAGTAAAATTGCCTCTCATTCTTCTAAACTCAAGATGCTTAATCTCTCCTTACAAAACATACCCTGTACCCCAGGGATCAATCTGGTGAATCTTCACTGCACAATCTCTAATAGATGTACATCCTTCTATAGGTAGGGAAACCGGACCTCAACACAATATTCCACATGTGATCTCATCAGGACTCTACGTAATTGGAGCAAGACACCTTTACTCCAATCTTGTATGCTTGCAATTGCAACCACCCTTTCTCACCAAAGTCTCATTCCAGACTCCTGATAACAATCTCTCTCCTCTCCCCAAATCTAGACTCCCCCCTCCCCACCCCCCACTGAATCACTGTCTCTCTGTTTCTCCTCCACCAAATGCAGCCTTATTGTCCTCACCCACAATCAGCACCTCGCTCCCCTTCCCCAGTCATGTTCACCTCTTCTCCTTCCCAAATAGGGTTTCCCTCTATTTTCGTTCTCTCAGAACCAATGGGAGTGACAACTTGGCTCCTAGCCAGGAAACGGAAGGAAAATGTCAATGATGGCCTGCAATTAAATTCAGCAAAAAAAAATCCAAGTTCCTGACCTCGTCAGATATTTTGGTTAACTTTCCCAGCTTCTTGTTGTGCTTTCCTTCACTGCTTCCCCTACATAGATTCCTTGCTGAAGTAGTGCTCTGGTGGTGCTTGTCACTTCACACTACTTCATCTAACTAACCATATGTCTCGTGTTAGCCAAATCAATGAGTAGCTGCAGATCACTGGGATATTAAATCTAAAATCAACCAATTCACACATCCAACTAGAGTCATAAAAGACTGATTAGGACCTGGAACCTTGGCATTTCTACCCATCCTTACTAAATGGTAGCACCCCACCCGCAAAATGACTTAACACAATTTAGAGAATAAACTTGTGTTTCCTGTGAAAAGAAACATTTTGGTTCAATGGTCTTTAAGAGTGAATACAGCTGTATTGGGGAACCAAATTCTCTCTCTTAACTTCAAATAGAGAACACCACACAACCGTAGAGAAGTAAAAGACCAATGAGAAGTCCTGCTTAAAAATACACTACGTGGAATTTAAATAATATATTCAGGAAGCTGCATCCTTTACTCCAGGATGGATAAAATGGTTGGAACAAACGGATGTGCATTTTATTCAGCATAATAGAGCACATAATATGCAATTTCTTGTCTGAATCACTCTAGAAGACAAAGTTCAACACTTCATGCCTCGTGTTTAAATGTTAAAATTCAAGATTTTACATGATTGGAGTTGGACAGAAATCCATCCTTAGTTCAAAGTGTTATGTGGGTTTTGGAATAATGGCTTCTTGAGTACTCCACTTTAAAAATTTGCTTCAATGAACTTTAAAGGAACTGAATTTTGGAAATGGGGTAAACCATACATCTGTTGCTCATTTGTGCATGGAACAAATCGCCAATTTCTCTGTGATGGTTTCAGTATTTGAATAATTAAAGCAGTCATCGAGAGGACATGTATATCTGAATGAATACTTTATTCTTCCATGGGATGTGGGCATTGCAAAGGAGGTGAGGAATTATCGTCCAACTAAATGCCCTTGAGAAGATGGTAGGGAGCTACCATAGTAAACAGCGGTAGTGTGTTCAGTGAAGGTGCATGGTAGAATTACAACTCCAGGACGTTGACAGGATGGGCCAGATCACTTTGGAACTGTCCTTCCATGCATAATCACCACTCACATGCCAGTACCTACCTGGTCCAAATACCACAGGACTACCTCAAAGGCCCGCAGAACCCAGGGCTCCAGAGGCAATAGGCCAACTGACTGCAGGCAGTTCTATTACACACTGAAGAAGTTCCACCCCTAACAGCTTTGACAACCCTGCCCATGGATTTGCAGGAAGCCAGGGCTGAGAGGGTTTAAAAATTCTCCTGAATATCTCTGATTTGCACATACTGCACAGTTTGAAAGATTCAAATGGTAGCTACTTTGCACTGAAATGAAGAGAAAGGCGTTGGCAACTGTTGCCCTGCCCAACTAAGTACTTGAAGCTTAAAGTGAAAAATAGTACATCAAGGCTGTTTTCCTCTTTTCACCAAACTGACTTTCAATGACATTTAAGACTATTGAAAACAAAATAAATAATTATTAAAATCTTTTAAAAATAAAAAAGTGATAACATCTAAAGAAACTTGTAAATAATTAAATTTTGAACTAAATGTTAAACTTACTTCTTTATTTTAAAGAGGAAACTGCTTTATCCGTTTGCTTCCTTATCTGCAGCCCCATATATTTTCCACTCCAATATATCGCATGATGTTAATAAGCAGTAAACAGCAACAGACACATTGGAAAACCAAAACCTACCTCAGGATTTCTAAGGTTGCACCTTACCACAAATGCATTGATGTTTGGTAAACACAAGAACTTAGACAGTTTGTAGATGGGGATTCTACCACACCCACAGTGATGACCAAGGAACTACACTGTTTCTACTCTCAGGACTCCACCAACACCAGCCCAATGCAATGGCTACTGTGTCACACTGGTTTTGTTCATGTGACCAACAGCAAAAAGGAATTATATCAGCACCCACATCCTGCCACAGCTGTAGAAATATTTTTTTCAGAAAACAACAACCAACCATGTGTTTACATACATATTGCTTGCCCACATTACAGAGAATGGAGTCAGTATCTAATTGGCTAAGTATATGGGCCACTCAGAGGTGCAGAAAGAAAGATTTGCACACACTGCACAGTCAGAAAGTTTCAATTTGTAGCTACTTTGCATTGAAATAAAGTGAAAGGTGTTGGCAACTTTTGTTCTGGCCCAATTAGGCTTACTTGAGGCTTAAAGTAAAAAAAAAGTTTCACTATATAAAGGCTGTTTTCCTCTTTTAACAGAACTGTCTTTGTTCTTGCTGTTAATCCACCTTCCTCCTCAACAGACACTGTGCAAGTGATGAGTCCCTCCTGATGGCAGAGTCCCACTTAAACATAGTCCCGAGTTGGGAACATCCCCAATCCAGGAAATGTGGAGGTGGGCAGAAGTGCATTCATGTCAGAATAAATGCAGAAGATCCAAACTTGGAAGGAGTAATGAAAAAAGGCATCAGACTAGTACCGATTACTTCAGAAAAATGCACAACTTGCAAATTAGCCTATCCTTCTATTCACGTATTCCATGGAACCAGTTTTCAAAATTCGTCACTATCTTCAATGCGCCAGAATGGCCTTCTGTTGATTGAAGTATTTGAAGATAAAGGTGTCAGACTTGACACAAAACTAATGGTTTATTGATCAGCAATGATACCTACCTTCCTGTATGATTGATTGTTGGACTACCTACGATGGGCATTTCGAGGCAATGGAAAGACACCACCAATGCTATTTCTGCAAAATCCTCCAAATTCACCGTAAGGATAAGTGAATCAATGTCAGTGACCTCTCCCATGCCAACATCCCAAATACAGAAGCCCTGCTTACTCTCAGTTGGCTATGTTGTGCTGGTTGTATCATTCACTGCCAGTTGCCAGACATCTGAAACAGACATTTTGTTATTCAAACTTCAGTTGTGGAAGGAGATTACCGGGCAAACAGAAGATTCAAGTTTGTGCTCAATTTTTTCTTGAAGAAATTACCCACTGGGAAATTTTGGCCCATCACCACTCAAAATGGAGAAGGAGCTTTCAAGATAACATAGAGAACATTGAAGCCATGCATCAGGAGCACACAGTAAGATGCACTGCTTCACACATACCTATCAACACACCCCATCAGCCACCTCCTGCTCCACCTGTAGAAGAGTCTGTGGTCCTCACGGTAGCTTCATTAGCCACCTCTGAAACAACAAAATTGGAATGCAAGTATCCCCGATGACAAGTGACTGCCTAAGGAGGAGAAGATGATTTCATATGTGGTGAATAATCGTACCCAGTACAATATTGGATGTATACTGCTAGGAATATGAGGATGATTTCTCCCCGCATTTTTCCAGCAACAGCAGTGTCTCAAACAAAGAACATCAAACCAGGTGCTTCGTATTTGTTTCAGGTCAAGGAGGGGAGGGAGGAAGGCCAAATCACGGGCCCCATTTCTGATAGTGCCACAGGTAACTAATGCCCCTTTGAACTAGCTGGAGAGTTTAATGCACTGTGCAATTAGTTTCTTCACCAATAATGCAGCACCCCAATACTACAAAAAGAGTATGATCTATGATTTGAGTTCAAATTTTCTGTGGGCCTCCAATCCATAACCTCTGAACCCAGAGGCAGGGGTGCAGCAAATGTAGCTGTGGTGTAACATTGCAATTAATTAATTGGATGGACCTCCTCCAGAGTAGGATTGTGAAACTTTCCAACAACAGTCTTTTGGCGCAGCCCTAACACATCACCATTAATAATACTTTTCACAAATGTTTTACTACAGTGATTGATTTTATTCCAAAATGCTGAGAATATTTTCTGAAAGTTAGTTTGGCTTTGCCAGTACCTCACACCGAACTCTGAACCACATAAGTGCAAGCATTCTGCAGATGTAGTTACTTGCCAGCAGCAAAGCATAACTGAACACTTCCTGTCAGTTCTGTAAAACCCATCTACAACAGGAAGCAGAGCAAAGGCTTCAAATCAATCAAATGACAGGAACCAGAAGCATGTTTTATCATCAACTTGAAATAAAAGCTGAACTAAAATGATTGTCCAGTAAATTAAAATGGGACACTAAGTATGCCCATCTTTCCTGAGACGGTTTATAGTTGGTATTGATGTCATTGCATGATTTCCACTGAAAAACAGCTTTCAGTCAGAATAATCTGCAAAACAAATTGCGCAACTCTTCTGAAGTAGTTTTGCAATTCGTTCCCATGCACATTCATATTATGGAAGCCTATGCTGTCCAATAATATTACAACTCGACTCATTTGGCAACATCTGAATCACAAGTCTCCATGCTTAATCTGCAATATACAATTTAAAATGGCATTCCAGTACATAAGTGATTGACGACATCAATTTTGGAGAAATTGATGAAGTAAAAATTAGTCCTCTATTGCTTTAGCTAAATGAATATATTTGTGCCTTCATTTCCACTGACTTCAAAAAAAATGAATTTTAGAAATGGAGCACAACACACTGGCCACTATTACATAATGGCCATTATTATCACAAGTGACTGAGGATGAATTGCTCCATTCCTAATATGGGGTATTAATTTGAGACTCAATCAGTCCTTTCTAGCGGTTCTGAATTAAATACTTCAGGCCCATAATTTGAAGAAGGCCTGTGAACAGTTTCAGTGTCAAACCCAGACTTTTTTCCTTCAATATTAACAGATTAATCTGTGGTCCTATTGCTAACTCATTCCCTAGGTAAGGACTCCATCCCTCTCCCTTACAACTGTAGGAGACTGACACAGACACTCTGTCTTTCTCACCTTGCTTGATGACTTTCAAAGAGATGAAGGATAGTTAGTTGTACAGGATATATTGCTTACAATACTCACACTGGCTGCATCTATCATTATTTTAAGTTTAGGTTTTTATGTCTCATCATACATTTCAAGCCACTGATGATAAGGTAGTAGATTAAGCCATCCCTTTGCTTCCATAAATGCTGCTCAACTGGCTGGGTTTTTCCAGCAGTTCATTTTTTGCTGGTGTATGAGCAGCCAGGGAGAAACATTTGGGTTGGGGTCTGGGCATAATTACAGTCAATGGAGCTCTAATGTGAAGTCACTATAATGAAAGCCAAAAATGCAAGCAAGTTAACCTTTAGTGTATTATTTAAAAAGCACCCCACCTAGTTAAGACTGAGAAGTTAGATTGAGCATTGGTTCAAAAGAACAGTTCAGTTTATTGCTGCTGTAATACCACAAATTATGTGCCATAAACCTAACTCTACCATTTAAATAAATATGCTTCAGTTCTTGCATACAAGTAAAAAGAAAAATTGCACCATTTCCTTATCACTAACATGCATTTGTTTTCAGTATAATTCATTATTTGGCGAAAATAATAAAAATATCCGCATTCACCAGAAACCACAAATAATCATGGTCAGCTACTCAACAGGTTCCTTGTCAGATTATTGATATGCGCTCGCCACTAATCCCATCCCTCTCCCTGGAAAATGTCTGAGGATAAACTTGACTGTTCACAATCTTGGCATTCCACTTGACCCTAAACCCCATTACCAAAACCAGTTTCCTTCAACTCTGCATCATCAACCATGCCTCTGCTGTTGAAATAAGTCACCCATACCTTTGTCATCTCCAAACTCAGTCATTCTAACTCACTCCAGGCTAGCCTCCCTTGTAAACCCAGTGTAAACCTGAGCTCATTGAAAACTCTATGTGACATATCCTAACTCTGACTTTTTAATTCCATTAACCTATCACCCCTTTCATTGCTGATTGGACAGAACACAGTGGCGCACGTGGTAGAACCACTGCCTCACAGTGTCAGAGACCCAGCTTCAATCTTGACCTCCGGTGCTGCTCTGAGCCGAGAAGTGCACGCTGTCCTTATGGGTTTTCTCTGGGTGCTCCCGTTCCCTTCAACATCCCAAATGTCTCTAATGTTATGTGCCTGTGACACTGCTGCAAGCAAGTTTCTCATTGGACCCGTGCATACATATATTTGCACATATAACAATAAACTAGACTTTGACATGCAGGTTGGTAAGTTAATTGGCCACTTCAATTGCCCCCATTGTGTAGATGAATGGCAGAGCCTGGGGGGAATTGAAGGGAATACAGGGGGAAAAATGAGATTAACATAGGATTAGTGTAAATGGGTGGTTGATGGTCAGTGAGTTTAAGGACCTGTTTCTGTGTCGTATCTCTCCAGGATTCTAATATGGGATTTGAGTCTGCCAATGCCCTAATCTGAAAACTCTAACTCATGCTTTTATATCCATCCATGATTTTATAACCGTTCTCTCTATCTCCCTAACCTCCTCCATCCCTACAGCCTTCTGAGATTGTCATCATCTCACCATCATGACCCTAAACTGTGGAATTCTTCTCTGAAACTCCCCCCCCCCTTTAAAATCGTCTTTAAACCCTGCTTTTTAATCCAAGCTATTGACAGTGCCTTATGTTACCTGGTGTACAATTTATTTTAATAATTGCTCCCATAAACTCCCTTAAGACATTTTATTATGTTTTACCTAGATGCAAGTTGATATTATTATTAATAAGAGCCACAAGCCATTTCTTAGCTTTTATTAGTTGGATAATGGCCTGGATTTTCTGGAGAGGTGCCAGAGTTCTACTCAAATTCAAGCAATGAGTTTGAACTTATTGCACTTCACCACACTTACATGGGTATCTATTAGACAATTGATATACCTATTTTTAATTGAGTTTACTTAAAAAATTAAAATCATTTTAAAAGGTTTTAATTCTTTATTTGTAATTACTTTTTTTTTTACTTTTAATGATCTTTAGAATGTTTTAATAATTTGATTTTTTTAAAGCATTTGAATGTCAGAGACATTCAGAAACATTAATAGTTTTTGACAGCCAGCCAAATCAGTGGCATGGCTTAGCTGGCTGCCAAATGATTTTTTCCCGATCAACTGCATGGGGAAGGTTTGTTCTGGTCTCACTATGTGATGATTTGAATTCCAGGCAACCATGGAAGGAAGCTCTCACCAGGGAATCAATTTAGGTTAAGTGCAGACTGAGTGGATGGGTGTGCAGAGACCAGGGCTGCCTGGCTGTGGTCTAATGTGTTGTTATGCTACCCATTCCTATAATAAAACAGAATATCTAGGCACAACCAACAATAAAAAAAACCCCTGCAGATTCTAGAAATGGAACATAAAAATAGAAAATTCAACTTAACCTCAGCAGGTCAATCAGCATCCATAGAAGCACAATGTGAACAGAACATTGCCAGTGCATCTATTATATCTGGATAGACTTACAATGAAATAACACTTGAAAGGAAGTGTCTGTGTTATATCACCAGTATGATGCCTGTGTTACTGTGTCGGGGTTATGGTGCTGGGGTTGAAGAAACAATGTGAAATCTCCTGTTATCTTACTTGTTCAATCCACAGATACTACATGATAATCATATACTCAATCTGCTAATGAAAATTTTGACAAGCGGTCTTCAATCTGAGACATTAACATAGTTTCTTTTCTCTAGTGTTTCCAGAACTTTCTGTTTTTGTACTTAAGCCATTATCTGAGGTTATACAGGAGTGGGATGGAGAAAAAAAGTGCCTAATTTTAACTACTTGACAATTCAATGCTTCTTTCAGGCAAAGATTGATTACATGATCAAGTTATTATTCAGAGATTTAACTATTTCTATGACAGTCATGGCAGTAACGTATATTTTGGAATTATGTTTCATGGCCTTGGCTCATTACTGATTGGCACTGAAGTGGCTTCTCTGTTTATTTATTATTTTTGATACTTAACTATAGACACAATACAATTTTCATTCACAGAGAAGAAATTGGGAGATATAAAATTGGCTGTCCCAGGCAACAAAAGGATTCTGATAGTCTCAGTCATTACCGTGGGGCACATTAAGATCAAGCCATTTATTAATAACTAGCAATTATAATATTTGTATTTATATAATGGCTTATCAGATCAGGAGGCAATAAGTATCTTATATAGTGAGCACAGTGGAAATAATTCTATGAGCTAATCTAATTAACTACTGGGATTTGATATTTACTTAGGTTTCTTTGCCCTTGTAGTTCTGCGTGAAATATAGTGAGTAGCTTGAAGCCTGAAGAGAACAGCTACAGCAAGACTGGGCTCGTCCCTTCTAGAGCAGCTAAAGATTTCTTTCCCAATATTTTGAATCTGGCAGAGATGAATCAGCCTCCTTGTGAGCCTCAGACTTAAAAGCTCCATCATATGCCAGCAATTCCGAGTGAACCACTAGTGCTATGGGGCAAAGGACAGGAAGCACAGCTTATGGAAACATTCCCAACATTTACAACTGATTATAATACACAACATGGCAGAAATACATTGAAGCTAACCAGCACTTCTAGCCAAAAGTCACAACAAACAGCCAATAGAACTCTACACTGCCACTTTTCCTATCAGCTGAAGATCCACCTAAATCTGGGTACAAAATATTTGTTTGCTTACTAAGGTTCACAACATGAAAGATATTCTCAAACTTTACATGACGCCAATTAACAATGCAAATGTTGCTTTCAGCATTATGATCTTCAGCAACAAATAGAACTCTGAGACAACTTTATATATTAGCTTTGGACATGATCACTGAGTTATCATGGCCAGTTGCAGAAGCAGTGCTAAGTACAAGTAAATCAATTAAAAAAAACTTAAACTCTGTAAGAAAGAATGGGCTGAAATGAACCTGATGATTTTTTTCTTCAAAAATCAGGATTGAAATTACAGATTAAAAAAAATGTCAGCAAAAGGAATAAACCTAGTTGACACTGCTGCTATACAGACTAAATTTCTCGACTAGGAAACAACAGTCAACTTGCTGGCCCTTCGAGCCTGCTCTCATTTATCATGATCATGGCTGATTTTCTACTTCAGTACCACTTTCCTACGCTATTCCCATATCCTATGCTTCCCTTAATTTCCAGAAATCCATCAAAGTCTGTTCAGAAAGAACACAAAGACCGAGCCTCTACAGCCCTGTTGGGTAGAGAATTGCAAAGTTTCACCATGCTCTGCATGAAGAAATGTTTTATCATTTCAGTCCTAAACAGCCTACTCTTTATTCTGAGACTGGCCACTGGTTCTAGACTCCTTAGCCAGGGGATACATCCTCCCTGAATCTACCTTGTTGAGTCCTGTAAGAATTTTCAATTAGATCATCTCAATGTCTCCCTCATACAGAAAAAACTGCCAACCCAGGAACTAGTCTGGTGGTCTTCACTACACCTCCTCTGTGGCAAGTCTGGCAAGAAATGTGCGATTGAGGTTAGATTGAATGAAGCAACTTTAATAAATCAGAAGAAAGGACATTTTGAATTATGGTGAATTGTCTGGAGTTTCATATTTTGTTATGACAAATGAGGCAGCCATTCCACTCATCAAGTCTATGCTGGCTCACAGAACATTCCTATTAATCCCACTCCTCTCCCCACCCCACTAAATTCACCATAGTTTATTTTTCTCAGGTCCATTAACTCCACCCTGATTCTCTCACCAGCCATCTGCATTTGGGGTGATTTATACCAGCCAATTAACCTATGAATCAATATATTTTGGGAAGGAACCAGGGCACTCAGGGGAATGAAGGGCAAACTCCACCTAGGTAGCATAATAAGAATGCTTGAAATTTTTACCAGGGCAATCTCATCAGCAGAAAGATGATACTTGCAAATAGTGTGGAGCTACATGCAGAGCACAAGATGGGTTTTTGAGATATCTCCAATTCTTTCAGTACTTAATTGCTAGGGATATATTGCATATCCTGGAACTGACTTGAAAGACAAATCTAAGGATCCTATTGTCAGTAATAATCTGCTCAAGCTTTCTTTTTTTACACAGGCAGTCAATTTTGGGAGCTCTGGGATTTACCCGACTCGTATCTTCAGGTACAAGTTCACAAAAATGTAATTATCTCGATTTTCCATTTTTATATACAGATAGTCAATGAACACCTTTTCTTGACTACAATAACACGTGGGCAACCTTATAACTACTGCTGAGCAGCCACACGATGCAGATAGTAAGCAAGATTACCCACACACCTGGTTAGCCATGCCACTAAACAGCTGATGGGCAAAACTGTAAAGACTGATGGGCAGCACCTTACACACTAATAGGCAATACCACAATGGCAAGTGAACAAAACTTCATCTAGTCATTTCTAAAGAAAGACTTATTATAACACTTTACACAACCTCAATATTCTGCAAAGGACTTAGCCATTAAAGTACCTCTCATAGTGTATTGTTATAATTAGGAGATGCAACAATTATTTTCATATGAAAAAGTTCCACAAAGGTCTGTGAGAAAACAACTATATTATCCATTTTCATGTCCTGGCAGAGGGATAAGTATTGGTAAGGATATATTTTGCAGCCCTTCACTGAACAGTACCATGGGATCTTTTACATCCATCTTAGAGAGTTAGAGAGTTACATCCATCTTAGAGAGTATAAGGAAGTATCAATTCAATCTCTTAACCAAAGCAACAGTACACTACTGTGCATCAAAATGTATGTTTGTACTTAGGTTCCTGGAGTGAGAATTGTACCTACTTGATTCTACAGGAATTCAAATCCACTACACTGATGCACAGCTGAAGCAGCAATGCTGTAAATGAGCTGAATGACTTAATATATTATTTGTAAAAAAAATGTAAAAACATTGTCAAAAAAATGCTTCTAACATGTTATGAATACGTTTCTCAAGTCTGTAACATACAAGTGCCAGAAAAAATCTTGCTTTTTCTCCCAGTTGCTTTGTAGCTTGTTCACTCGCTTTAAAGAGTTTCAGTCTACTTGTTTGAAACTATTTTTAGGCATGATACTTCTCCCAGAGTCATTTTAGTTCCCAGAAATAAAGCACACCTAAAGACATGTGGGTCAGGGAGAAGAACTGCAGCTTGATTCCAGCAAGGGTGAACACGTGGGTGGGGGAGTCACTGATGTGGGGAAAGGTAAACCCACTCATTGGGTTTCTGCCTCATGACTGATCCCAAGCAGGACCTGCTGTTCTGTAGGCAATTTAGGGGAAGGCCCCAAGCTATCTCAGAGATTCCAGTAAAACTAACAGCTACATTTAACCTTCAAAACAATGAAAAAAATCCAACAGTCATTAATCCCATACACTAGTTAAAGGGAATTATTTTTTTCTCTGAATTCTGTCAACTCAATAGGACGGGCATAATTTTGTATCTGGGTACCTTGGATTGCCATGGCTTATGAGAAGCAACCAGTTGTTCAAATGCTGGTGTGTACCAGAAACATTTTCTAATCTTTATGATGGTAAATTCTGAAGTGACAGTAAACCTCATAACAATTGCCTGTTAAAATATTTTCATTTCTCAAGTAGTTAGAACTGAGATGAAATTGGTTGGATGTACAGGAAAGTTTTTCAGCATCCTTTATTCCTGCTGGCATATCTTATTTCTCTGGATATATCTTCCAATATTTTATAAGATCTGAGGAGTCAGATTGAAATTAGAACTCAAAAGCTTCAAAAAAAAAGGCACAGGAGATTGCTTCTAAATGTCCTGCAGGGGTTAGACAGAATGACTCACTATATGAGCATTTGTAAAGAAACATAGTCATGGGAGGAGGTCATTAAACCCTTCAAACCCACTCTACCATTCCTGAGATCACGGCTGCTCTGTGACTTTTCTTCAAATAGCCATCTTTTCCCAAAATACCTCTATATGCTCTGTTAACTAAAAACAAAAAAACAATAATCTCAGGTTTTAAATTATCAACTGACCCAGCACCAAATGATGCTTGTAGAACAGTTTCCTAATGTCATTTCTGGAAGGCTTGGCTCTAATTTGTAAATGAGCACCCTGGTCTTATACTGTCCAACAGGCATAGATAGTTCATGTTCATGAACTCCACCGGATTACTTCCAATTTCCATACATGGATTTCAGTGGCAAACACAGTTATTGTTTCTCATCCATCGATAGAGAAAACAAGCAGGCTGGTGTCTCTCTCCCTTCTCTCTCTCTTTCTTCTTCTTCTTCTTCAACAACGTCATTACGTCCTTTATCTTCTATTGACGTAAGCACGCCCCACACACACATACACACACACTCTCTATCTTAAAGGGACTTTCACTGAGTCCATAACACCTCCCACCCCAAGGTATCCTGAAAATATTGATCAAGTTATTCTTTAACCTTCTACATTACAGGTGATACGACTCAGGTCTGTGTAATCTCTCCCCGGAATTTAACCCTTGGAGTCTAAATATTTATTCTGGTAAATTAAATGTTGTCTGTACATCCAGATTTATAACCTTCATAAATATTCTCTTGTCCCTTATTTTAGTCACCTTACTAAAGATTCTATTAGATTCATCACCCTTTGCAAATCCTTGCTGCTGCTTTCTGATCAAGGTGTTCAGTCACTCTAGACTTATTTATAGGGATTCTAGTTAATTTCCCAACATAGGTGTTAGTCTAGCTGCTCTGAAAGTCCTTGACTTCACTCTCTCACTTTATCGAGAATCATATTACAGCTTAAATGAAAGATGTAAGATTAGATGATCAATGAACATTACAGCATCGATAACGTGGACAAAGAAGGGTTTTTATGCTGGTTTGCAGGAAAGCTGCTGGAACAGTAGAATACTAACTCATTTTCTTCCATTTATGCAAAACGGTGATCCAGTGACATACTGTATGTGTGCTGAATTCTGCTTCTGAAATACAATTCTCCCAATGACTTCCAACAGAATTGCATTTCATAAGCAGTATTCAGAACACAGACATATCAGAATGCATACTTAGTGCATACAACAGAGGACAAACGTTACAACAACGTACCCAAATAAAACATAAATGGAACATGGGCTTTATGGAGAATTCAGCTGCTCAGTAGAAAAGCAGCTGATAAACAAGAGAAAACTAAATTTCATAGAGCATTGTATAAAAAGGGCAGACATATGAACATACATATAACTATATCGTTCAGCTTAAGGACATTCTGAAGTACTTAAAATGAAATTCCATCCAATAATATGACGTAATCAAGGAGAGCCTTCCAGATTACAAAACCAATTTTGTGTAATGCATCATATGACAGGAAGGTATCACGCATCATTGCATCAATGTTTATCATGGACAAATCACAAGATCTGAAAATGATGAATTGAGGACTTAATCAACTGAGGGTGGTGTAAAAAGCTTCTTAAAATTTTAGTAAGTACATTACCTCAAATGAAATATGGCATCTATTTGGAGTATTAGAATTTATTAGATCACATTCTATGATTGCAAATAATTATAATCAATTATACCATAAATAATGAATCAGAATGCAAAGTGCAGAAATGTATATGTAATTGAATTTATCCAATTACTATATCCTTGACATAAAACCAAACTTCTTTAATGTTATGTAATCCTTTACCAAGAGCAAATAATAATTAACAATAAT
Source organism: Pristis pectinata (assembly GCF_009764475.1). NCBI lineage: Eukaryota > Metazoa > Chordata > Chondrichthyes > Rhinopristiformes > Pristidae > Pristis > Pristis pectinata. The sequence goes on along the minus strand of NC_067409.1, from coordinate 93,275,247 downwards.
TAAAATTGAGCTGTTTTTCTCACAATTGTTCATTTAGCCCCAAGATGGATTCATGTTTGGCTTTGATTCCTGGATAGCTTACGTGATTGCTGAAGAGTTTGGGTGGAACTTGAACTCCAGCTGGCCACAGGAAACCAGATCAAAAGGAGGAGGAACAGTTAAAAATGGAAAAAAAACCTGTAAGAATTGGTCTCATGTTCCAATCCTTACAACCACTATGTCAAATGACAGGCAACAAGACAACACGGGAAGCTTCTTTAAATACTGATATTGAGTCTTGATGATGTAACTGGTACTTGATAACATGGTAGCATTAACCTTAATGGGAAAGTATCAATAGTTTTTGCTAATGGCTTACCACTGGGATAGGAAGACTTCCTATACACAATCTTGCCTTGGACTGCCTTTCCTAGTTTCCAGGTGAGACTGTACCAGATTGAAGTGGGTTTCTTTTCGTTACAACATTTTAATGTGAAGCTCATTATGAAGCATGAAACTAAATTTTGCACCAAAATCCAAATTCACCCTGAAATAAAAAACTTAGTTTTCAATGGCATCATTCGAAAACATGGTTGAAAATTTCTCCAGAGGACTGAAACTATATGTTGCAGAGGAAAGTTTGGAATTATGCTGAATGTACCAGTGAAAGAACAATAGTAAAGGTCTGCTCACAATTAGGGAAAAAGACATTGCAATGAATTTAGGCAGAAGAACAAGACACAAGTTGGCATTCAACAACTGAGCCAAGACAGCATTTTAACAGAGGATACATTATGCTTATAGGGTCATATGATCTCATTGTGTGAATCTATTTTGTAAAAGAACATTCCAAGTTTAAAGCAAAAATAAAGATGTCCAATTATATACTTTCTAATATTGAAGGTGTCTTTATAATTTTGGTTAAAAACAATGATTTGCATGATTGAGATAAGGTGATGCCTCAGTGTATAGCTTGGGTGTTGATTCGGAGCCAAGTACTTAGACCATGTACAAAGATGAAGAACTGGTTTGCCTGACAAGCATTGTTCATTGCTCAACAAATATTGTTATTCTACTGTCAACAATTATCAAAATAAAAGTGCACATACAATGGTTTTAATTTTGCTTAGAAGCAAAGTACAATCAGATTCAGTATTTTGTGGGAAGACAAATGTTAAAAGTTAAAATAGTGAATTGGTGGATTGCTGATTAGAGATGACCTTTCATGAATAAGGTTGAACAGGTCAGACTGAAAGTATACAAAGAGGATGAAGCAAAGCCTTTCAACCATCAAAATGTACAACCAAAGAGTGTGATAGAATGTTCTTCAACTGTCTATCCAGGACAAAACAGCCTATTTGATTATGTACCCTGTCCACCACCATACACATCCATTCCGTTACCACCGATGACACCTACAGCATGTGAGTTAATTTTCAAAAGATTACTAAAAATAAGGAAGTATTACTGATGAAATTGAGTGACTCAAAAATGGAAAAGACTTCCACCACATATGCTACAATTCCAAGGATAGTCAAATTAAATATTAAAATCTTTAACCTCTGATCTTTCAAATCCTTGAATACAAAAGTTGTCCTAGAAGATCAGAGTATCATAAAGCTTTTGTACAAAAACAGAGAAAGGGGTAAATAAAAAATAATAAATGACAGTCAACTTAACACTATTAGTGGTTATGTTTCTAAAAAGCTATTATAAGGACAAGTGGATACTTGGTTGGAAAATCATGAGCCAATTGAAAAGAACCAACAAGGATTTGCAAAAGGCAAGTCCGGTCTTGATAAACGTAAATGGATTATTTTCTGAGATAAAAGGTGTGTTGTTACACAGGTTTTTTTCCCGTCAAAAGGCATTGTCTTAACATTATGCTAGTTAATAAAATTAAGAAGATTTTAGGAAGGAGGCAGCAACATAAACAGGAAGCTGATTAAAGGACAAAATAGAGAAATCTGCAGTTAATGAATCTTTATCAGAAAGGAACAATGCATGTAATGGTTGTTTCAGGCATCCATGAGACTTTGATTCTATCAATTTACAGAAATTCTCTGGGCTTAGTTATAAAGGACACAATGACAAAATGAAAGCAGAAAGCATGAAACACTCAGCAAGTCAGGCAGCATGCATGGAAAGAGAAACAGAATTAACATTTCAGGTTGACGACCCTTCATCAGAAAGTTAATTTTTCAACCTGAAACATTGTCTTGTTCCTTTTTCCACAGATGCTGCCTGACCTGTTGTGTTTCCAGCATTTTCTATTTTTAATTCAGATTTCCAGCATGTGCAGTTTTTTTTATTCATTTACTGTTAGGAGGATGAAGTTAGATTAATAGTCATCAAATGACATTTCTTGACAGTGTGAGTGGCTGTAAGAAATATATATGAAACAGGACATTTCTAACAGGAGTAGGACAGTAGGTTAGATTCACAAACCTTCAAAAGTGGGTAGTAAATCTGTGGAATAAAAAAAATGGAATCCTAGATGCATTAGAGTACAAGAGCAATGGGATAACTTCCTCATAATCCTGAACAAACCAGTGATTATACAAAAGTTGGGTTGTACTGACTGATATTTGGTTGCCTAACACTGGGAAGGATGTGGAGAAGGTAAAGAGGAGATTCAGTGAGATGGTAAGAGAGGGAAGAAACCTTGGGATTGAGGGCAATTTCAATTAACCAGGGCAGCCTTTCACCAGAAGAGAGAAAGTAATGAAGAACTTCTAAACTTATAAACTGTTTTAGTCAGGAACCAGAGGTAGTACTACCCCTCAGGCAATGAATGAAGAGGTTAACAGACTTTCTCTTCAGTTTATTATGATATGGAGTATCGAAAACAGATAGATGTTGAAAACAAATTCTGTAATACCTATTAACTAAGTACATTATTAATAATTGAGAAGAAAAATATATAAGCATGTGTGACAATTGCAGTGGAGTCCAGTGATTGGCTTTATCAAAAGAGCATTGCAGGCAGGTGAGTGGAAGATTCTGAAATTCTTCTCCAAGTGAATCCAAATTTTTGGTCTGCAACTATTGGTAAAAGTTAAACAAACAAATGGAGTTTGGTTGGGAAAGATTTCTCACATTTTCATCCAAATAAAATCAGTCCTCAACCCATGACTTTCTGAATCAATATCAGGAGTTCTACACTGAGCCAAGGATGACATCCAAGTGTCACAAAAAACACAGATGATATTTGCTTGGTAAGCCTAATTTAAAGCTGACTGATAGAGATTCATTGTGCATGTACAATCATGATGGGGTTTATAGAGAATGCAGTTGAGCAACAACTTGCAAACTTTCTAAAATTTTCTGCTGTATAATGCAGGGACTGGCATTCATCCAGTGGAGTTGAGCTAACACAATACAAAGCAGGGATCAGATCTAGAACCTTCTACTCCATTTTCAAATCAGTAAAGCAGGACTGTGCACTGGCAAAAGTTGGTAGAATAGCTGTATCTGAAGGGCTGCTATAGTTATGCACCACAGGGAAGATTTCTGATTTCACACATCAATCATTTTTCAAGACGTTCATATAATTTGAGGAACAGAACAGCAGGCCACCATCTTCTTTTCAGTGCAAGTTTGTAGAGTATGGCAACTGGATTCAATGTTAAGATTACCTCACAGAAATTAACTCCCAGCCAGAAGAAATGAACATGTTAAATCCACATTGCACTTCCCAGCTCATTAGCAGAGTTCAACAGCACCTCTGCATCATCCTTGTTGTTCAATATCTCCTGCATTTTACCATATCATAGACCATTCTTCTTGTTCTCTCCTCCTCTGCTTCTTTACAATTTCATCCTTGACTTATCTCTAAATTTATCCCATTTCTGATTTAACTTCACTGATCAGAAATGACAACTGTTTTGTTTTTTCCAAACCACAGATCCTGCCAGATCTGCTGACTATTTCCAGCATTTTCTATTTTTATTCCAGTTTTTCAGTGTCTGCAGTAGTTTTACTTCAGTAGCATTTCTAGAAAGTTAACTTTTAAATCTTAGTTATCATGCATTAGGGAAACATCATGAAGAATAATCACAGCACCTTTCAAATCTCTGTCTTTCCACACCTCAATGGGACACTTTAGCCCAGACGCTAACATTAAAATATCAATTGTGCTCACAATTTCCTAATTTATCATGATGGTTTTAATTTGTAATTAGGTTAAAGTAAGAAATCAGTTATAAGCTTGTTCCTTTGTGTTTTGATTGCATTTAGTTTGCATAACCCTGCTTACACTAATTGACAAGTAGCATGAACTCTAATGGAACTGGAAAATATATCAAAGGTAATTAAATGCAAAGAACAAGAGTAGGAATTGATTAAAAATTAAATGAAATAATAGCTTCATGTGGGATTTGACTAATTTGTAATTGAATATCTTACCACTGGAGACATAACCAAGTCCAAATTAATATCTGAAAGCTGGGACCAGCGCAATACAGCACAAGACTTTCCCCAACCTATAAACCAACAAGAATGGCCAACCCCTGATCTGAACCATTTTTTGCAGAATAACAATGTTGACAATTTGTTGGCTGCTTTCTATTCAATAATGCAGTGATAGCTGTTGTTAACTTGTATTTTTTCAACCCCTACTTATGTTCCTCTGAGGAAAAAGGTTCATATAAGATTTACATAAAGCATCTATCCATTTTAATCTGTAAAAAGAGGACAGCAAGTTCAATTTCTGTTTTATGGTAGGGGTGCGATGTGGCCAGAGTCCATGAGTGTGTCTCAGCAATCCTACTAAGTTTTCAGAGGATAGATTACTCGACTGCGGTGTCACCCTTGAAACTCTTCAATCATTGCAGCTCACTGGCATGGTGGCAGCAGTCTCAGCTTCCACAGAAGCATTCAGACTTCTGATGGGAGCTGCTTCTGTGACAATGGGACCTGAGAATTCAAATGGTGGATTTCAGCATCTATCAAACATATTGCTTTGAGATGAGAAGTCTTTATGGGTCCCACAGGAGATGAATTGAATACGTCTTTAAAAAAAATGGGTGTGGGATCACAAGCCATAGTTACCTCAAAACTGTTCAATGTTGTACGTCCGTACTCCATTATTTTGCTGCCCTTTCATTATCACAAAATGCAGCCCTTGCCAACTGTGCTGTTCTTTAGCTACTTCCAACAGAGGCTGGAGAGGAAGGGGTCAAGATCTTTCTTGCTACCACATCTAAAAATTAGCCTGCACTGCTTAAAGGCAGCCTGAGTCTCTTCAAGGGAGGTAAACACTCACTACTGGAGTTGGTGAACTCATATGGAATAGTGTTGTGGAGCGAGATAAAACAGGGGGAGAGTTTGCAACTTTTTTTTGACAGTGCATGGGAGGTCCTGGTGGAAAACAGAGATGTCCTGTTTCCTCAAAGTTGGTGGTGAGGAAACATTGTTGGTAAGGTAAGAAGGGAGGTGAATTCATCTGCTTACAGGGGTTTCCAAGATCTTCAAATGCCTTCAAGCACTAAAGGTACCACCAGCAGTAGACACTGCTCTTTCACCACATCGCCAGAACTCATCCACCAAATGTCTCTATCAATCGAGGCATTGCTAATAAGTGCCACCACTTAGCACTACTTACATCCTCAGCTCACAGCTTGTCCACATCCTTCGCTACTCACCATGACAGCCACATCATTGTATGCCCCTCACTAACTTCTCTTACGGGAGAAGATGCTGCAAAACCAGAGGCAGCTGGAATTAAATAAGAGGACACTGACAAGTCCCCTGCCTGGGGGTGAGAACATACAGACAGTCCGGGTCATTAGTAGAAGGGCTGTCGCTGAGATGGTGGCCAACAGTAGGGGTGAATCCATTGAAGACGAGGACATTCTCACGCCCAGTCCTTCACATCCCACTTCTTTCTCTTCCACAACCTTGCGTGACCTACAAGCTGCTGACGGTGAAACATCTTACTTCTCCCTCCTCTCGCCATAACTGTGCCTTGAACCTTTCAGATACCCACAAGCTGCAGCCTGGCCAGACACTGCAGGAAATCCACAGCAACAGTGATGATGAAGGTGCACCATCATAGCCTCCAGCCCAGGGAGTGCTCACTGCATATAGCTTTAGGGCTAACATAAAGCAGGATCAGTGTATCGTACAATACCCGGCATGATTGCATTGCAGTCAGGCCCGAATCAGCTAGGGGTCAGCTGACAAAGTTGTTGTGAGTACACTGCTGAGTACTTTAATGGGGCAGCAGTTAGAAGGTGGCTGACAGTTCTTCACACTGGCATGTGCAGTCTACATTCAAATTCAGACCACATAGTGGAGTCGGGCACCAGTTTTGCCCAGGCCTCTGTCTATCCTGCCTGGTCCGGCTCTCTCCTCCGTTAACGTACTGGTGGACCAACCACGATGCAGCAATTGATGGCCAAAGTCTCAGGCCTCATTTCAGCAAAGGCAATCTGGGTGCTGTACTAGTAGCTGAGACTGCTGCTACCATGCCAGAGGATTGCAGTGCTCAAAGGGACGGTGAGGGCTTCACACGGTGCAGGGATCTGTCCTCCAGCAGATTACTGGGATTGCTGAGATGTACCCACACACACTCCTTCCAGCTCCCTACTACTACTCTTCCACCCCTAACACAAGAGAGGCAACAGTTTCACAGAGCATGACCTTGCTGACCTCTATCACAAGAGGCCTGGTGATGACACGCACACTACCCCAGTGTCCTTGCATTTGGCTGGCAGCAAGTTCACACAGACTGCTGCCATTCATTACAAAACAGTGCAGCCGAGCTGCCCAACGACATGCTCCAGGACCATCTACTACCTCCCTCACTGACTCCAGGATTTAGTTAAACCCTCAGCAGTCTAGTTCCTACGTGCAGGTCTTTTTCAGTCAGCAGATTAAAAGTCAATGGAGTCTGGAGTATGTTTCCAGTTCTTGCCCTGAAATCTATCTTTAATTTTTACAGAATCATTACAAACAGGAAATGTTACAACATTTGTTCTGTTGAAAACGTTATCTGAGCAATGCTGCTGGTAAGAATTTGTAGCTTCATTAGTTTATACTGCAACCGGACATTTAATTTTTCTGATTATAGTCAGGAATGTTCTCCTTTGGCCCTGCCTCGGGGTGAGATGTCTACATAATACATTGCAGATTCTTAAATAGGTGCCAGCTATCATAACATCAATTCAAAGGCAAAATAACATTATGTAAGAGTACAGTTGTGCTGTGGTCAAAAAGCAGGAGTGGTATTGTTTGGGTACAATTGCCAGTTGTGGGATTACAGTGTATGGTGTACTGATTCAATGTTTCCAACTTCAGCAAGCTTTTGAGTGTCTGCAGAATGAACAGCAAGTGTGAGAATCTCCCTCCCTGGGAATTGAGCAACTTCTTCAGTAGAAACAAAGGACTGAGTCACTATTAGCCATTCTCAGCCACAGCTAACAGTGCTACAATCCTGTGTGATACCCCATAACATAATCAAAATTAGCATATTACATATTCTCATGAAAAAAATAGCTCTTACCTCTGAACGTTATGAATCTGAGAAAGGAGGAACCTTGAAAGTTTGACTGTGCTGTCATTTATTTTTTGCCTGATTATATAGGAAAGCTCAAATACTGAGGTCTGGGTTGGTTGTCAGATCCTGCTGCCAGTCAAATAGTATTCTCTTCACCCTAAGCAAGGGTGAAACTGTTGAAATGTGTACTGTCGTTTTTTTTGCCAAAATGGGAATTTAAATCATAAGACATAGGAGCAGAATTAGGTTATTTGGCTTATCGAGTTTGCTCCGCCATTTGATCATGGTTGATTTATTATTCTCTCAACCCCATTCTCCTGCCTTCTCCCTGTAACCTTTGACACCCTTACTAATCAAGAACCTATCAACCACCGCTTTAAGTACATCCAATGACTTGGCCTCCACGCTGTCTGTGGCAATGAATTCCACAGATTCACCAGCCTCTGGCTAAAGAAATTCCTCCTCTCCTCTGTTCTGAAGGGATGACCTTTTATTCTGAGGCTGTGCCCGCTAATCCTGGACTCTCCTACTACTGGAAACATCCTCTTCACATCCATTCTATCCAGGCCTTTCAATATTCGGTAGATTTCAAAGAGATACCCCTTCATCCTTCTAAACTCCAACGAGTATAGGCCCAGAACCATCAAACACTCCTCATACATTAACCCTTTCATCCACGGGATCATTCTTGTAAACCTCCTCTGGGCCGTCTCCAATGCTAGCACATCCTTCCTTGGATATGGGGCCTAAAACTGCTCATAATTTGGTTCAATAATATCTCAAGACCCTAATTTACTTATTAAAGTACTTCACAATCTTTGGAATTCTCTGTCCCTGAGATGTAAGCAAGCTGTTTCATTGAATATATTCAAGATTGACAGGGATACATTTTTGGACTATAGGGGTGTCAAGGTTTATAAGAAACTGACAGGAAAGTGGAGCAGAGGCCAAGATCAGATCATCCAATGAACTTATTCAATGACAGAACAGGCTCAAATGGCAAACAGCCAACTCCTGCTCCTATTATTTATGTTATTATGTTCCTGTTGCACTGTACATGGACTATTTGGAGTGTTGGTAATCAAATACATGAGACAGAAAGGTTTCTCTCTGATTGCCACATCAGTGCCAACCACTTCACACCAAGTGAAAAATCTCTTCCTTTTGTTTCCAAAAAGTTATGCTTGAAAATTTCAAAGTTATGTTGGCTTTGGAACTCAATCATTTCAACCCAAATACATCACCAGAATGTCCACATGGAATACACTGGTCTCTGAAATTATTTTCACTGGATTTGTTGCTTTATAATCATGAGAGTTATTCACATGACAATGATTGAATGGTGAACATTCCACAAAAATCCCTGCTGTTATTTGTGTCCTAACCTTAAACAACAGTACTGCCTCTCCATATTATAATGTTGGAATGAAAAGACGACTTAATTCTTCCATGCTGACAATGAAGCACTAATAATTGCAGGGTCCCTAAATATGGGTGTTAGGAGAGATGTTCAGTGAGTTCTTTACTTGAAATCCTTTGGGAAAGGAGGATTTACAAAGTTTGACTCTGGCAGCACAAAACATCATTTTACATCATGACAACTATATATTTTGTTCTGCTGAAGCACAACAGATATCTTCCCTTAAAAAAGTTGCTTTATTTTTTTCTCCCCACTTGTTCGTTGTCTGCTCCTGAAGGCGTGCAAGCCTAGAAGTGGTTCCATATCAATTCTTTGGCTTCAAAACTGTTGTGGGTTACAGTGAAATCTCACAAAGACTAAGAACTTCAAATGAGAGGTTCAGAAAACAGGGCTACTGGGTTTTTCAGTGTAATGCTGAAACTTGGTGTAATTTCAGCAAAGTGTTTCCTAATGAGGTGCTTGAAGTTCTCTCAGCTGTTGCACAGTGAACAAAAGGTGTGATCATTGCAAGCATCTCTTAAAAGTTCGTAACGAATGGATGCAGCAAAGATGGGAGGAAGGTGTGAGAGTGCTCACAGGCAGTCAGAGGAACATGGGCAGTCTGGGGGAAGGACTATGCTTCAGGAGGCATGTTCTTCCTGCAGAGAGTCCATGGAGGTCCTCCAGGGCCACAGCCATTATTCTTAATACAAACCACAGAATGTTTCAATCCTGACCTCAAGCACCATCTACCTGTGATCTTGTGGGTTGTCCTCAGTGTGGAGGTGAAAGATTGAATCGGGGGGAGTTTGTGAGAATGAAGGGAGAATAAAAGTGGGATTGATGTAGGAATCACATAAATGGGTGTGTGATGGCCAGCATGGACTCAGGGGGTTGAAGGGCACGTTTCCATACAAGTTTCTAATCAGGCTTTAGGCTCTTGAATGGACAAGTATTAGTACTTCCAAAAAGTTGCCAGAGTTTGGCATCCTAAATGAGCTTTAGCACAAATAAATTTCTATTATACTGCCCACTGAACTTCTTTTCACCACAATATTAACCACTGTTCACTTAACCAGTCTGATATACTCATTTACTATACTAGCTAGTTTTCGTATCAAATTACTATCAGTGCTGTGGTGATTTAACTGGGATTTCATTCTCCAATTATCACAAAAATGAAGCAAGAAATTCAACAAATAAGATCCATAAACACATGTAGAACTGAGTTACATGGGTCATGCTCAGATTTTTTTTTCAGACTCAGGATCCCACACAATGTGTTCCCAAGTTAGAGAATGAATGATTATAAATTTCTGTTTCAAGAGTTCAAATTGTGGGCATATTAAAAGGAAAGAAAAGGATTGTAGAAGCTAGAAAATATTTCTGTCTCAATGTGTTATTTCAACTGAAAACATTAATAATGATTACAAGTCAATTACATATAATACTCAGCTTAACTCAGTTCACCCATCCAAAATGTCTCCCCATTGCATCACTTGTTTTTGAGTGCTTTGGCACATTGTGCTGCCAGTGTACTGTATGGAGTCAATCCCATTTATCAATCAATTTCTGCAAAAAAAAGAGCTCCCAAGTTTCTATCTTTTTGTTTGAATCAATGGACACTTTCCTACTCATACGTTTTACCCAAGAACAATTTTCCTTCTTAACCTTTCTCTAATGTTAGCTATTATGTTTCTGTAAGATAATCTCTCATACTTCCTTTCAGAGATGAAAAAAAAACAAATTTCTTCCATTGTTTCTCTTGACTCATATGTTTGTAATCAGAGATCAACTCTGTGCTACAGAGACTCATATGGTTAAAAGGGACAAAGATCTGATGGTTTCATATCTTGCCTAAAATGTCCAACTCCTTCCTCTTCCTAGTGGGTAATCTGTCCAGTTTACACCTTTGCTTGCCCTGGGATTTGGGGTCTTTGCTCCAGCAGCTCCAGAATGAAAGTGAAGGGCCATCAGAAGTGATAATCAGGCATCAGGAAATCATTAAAATATCATAGGGTTAATTTATAGACTCATGCAAGACACAATTTGAAAAAGGTGATAATTCAATACATTACATTCAATTCAATACATATCTCTCTCTCTCTAAATATATAAATATATATATATATATATATATATATATATATATATACACACACATATATATATATATATACACACACACACACATATATATGTGTGTGTGTGTGTATATCTTGGGAAATAGAACAGAATAGTACAGCAGAGGAACAGGCCCTTCGGCCCATGAGGTCTGTGCCAACCACAAAGCCAAATTACTCTAAACATAACTGCCTGTACATGGTTCATATCCCTCTATTCCCTGCCTGTTTATGACTGTTTATGAGCCTGTCTAAATACCTCTGAAATGCTACTATCATGTCTGCTTCCATCACCACCCCTGGTAGCACATTCCAGGCACCTATCGCTCTCTGTGTAAAAAAATTTACCCTGCACATCTCGTTTAAACTTTCCCCCTCTCAACTTGAAGCTATATCCTCTAGTATTTGACATTTCTATCCTGGGAAAAAGAATCTGACTATCTACCCTGTCTATGCCTCTCATAATTTTATAAACCTCTATCAGGTCTCCCCTCAGCCTCTGACGCTCCAGAGAAAACAATCCAATTTTGTCCATTCTCTCCTGGAAGGGACGTTTAGGACCCTGGATAGTGGCGACAGAGGTGGTGTAGGAACAGACAAATGATGAGAAGTCTGATATAATATAGTTACACTTCCCCATATCATCACCCCCTGTCTAAGGCATCTTAGAATTGCTCTTGTTAAAGTAAATTCGACAGGGAAAAAAGGCGCGAAGGTGCTGTTAAAATTCAAAGCATAGGAAGCTAGTTACAGGAAAAGAGAAGTCTGAGCTAAATCTTTACTGGAAATTAGACAAAGAACCATTAAAAACAAAGAGTAAACATTAATACATTGCTCTTTCAAACAAATTTATGCTAAAGCGTAATTATCATGGATGGATTTCTGGAACAAAAATTTGGTTTTGGATCTATGCTTTATGTGCAGTCTAATAGAGAATATGCACTGAACACACTTTCTGAAAATTGGCTGTATTTGGCTACAATGGAACTGAATTTTGAAAGCAGAGTTCAATAAGCACACGTTTGACAAAGGAGACCAAGTTTTTCTGTTGTCTCTTCATGGCAAAAAAGGTCAGTTTTCAACATCAATGTAAAGGAATTTAGGGAAATATGGTCCAGTTGAGCAAAAGGAGCAGTATATTACTTACATTTCCAAATGATCAATAAAAGTTGATCAGTGCAAATAGGAATGCAGAACATTTTTCTGACAATCTTTGAAATTTTCCATCAGGAAATTTTGCTTAATAAACAAAATGAAATCTTAATAGAAAATGACACATCGGGTTATCACAGCTGCTAGAACTGGAAGTACATGAGAGCATTTGTATAGTTCAAGGATATTCATTTCATGAAGTCAGGCATTTTTCCAAAATGACAGCTATATCAGGTCAACTTCTTAGACATCCTGTTAATGAGTTTCCTCATTTTTTCCTTGTGAATTAAGCAACCTTTGACATTAGAAAGCTCTCTGGTCCACTAAAATAAACTAGAAACATTCCTCGTGAACCATTTTTTCTCAGCAAATTATCAGGGGCCTTGGAATTGGAACCCTCAACTCTGCAAAAAGGAATAAGCATATATCTCGGAATGGGTGAACACAATTTCAGTTGCCAATTTTCCACGGAATAATAGAACAAATTACTTGGGTTGGAGCATGAATTTTTTTAGTCTCCATTTAACATTGTGGTATTTTGAGTCTGTGTTTTCAGCAGTGCAGTTTCTGTAACATGGTAAGTGAAGCCAAATGAATGTTGTTTGCCTGAACTTTTAACATCCAGTGGTTGCAGATATCAATTCATTATCTTACCATAACTTTCTGATACACAAGCATTGGCAAAACTGTAGACTCAAGATGGGCTTGGACTGGATCTTGTCATGGATAAAAGTTTGAAATTCTGGGATGCTTTGATCAAAATTGTAGGGCAATGTTTTTATTATACATTAAGGATTTGCAAGTGGCTCTGGCTTGATTGCTCATGCAGCCCACTGGTAATTGAGGAAAGCAGCTTCCTACTTAGTCACAAAGCACTTAGTTTGAGAGAGGAGGTATGTGACTTTGAAACAAAATTGTAAGTACATCTTTTCAAATCATGGTATTCTGTGGCTGAATTAGTTTTTCAGGAAGTTACAAGAAATGGAGTTTTACTGATAGTAAACTTTCTTTGAATAACATAAAATAACTTGGTTATAATTAATGGTTTTATAGTTTTAAGTGAGGCACAGTGTTTGAAAGTTCCAAATATTTATGATTACACAAATAATTGGGCCAAATATTGGCTGGTTTGAAGCAGAGACTACTTGATTAAGCTTTTTTTTATTAATAGTGCATCCATGTATTGTCTTACAACTTTTAATCAGTATGTCCATCTATTTCAAATTAAGTTTTATTTAGTTACATTGAATCTACAAGAAGAGATTAACTTATCAATGCCAGTGCTGATGCCCCTCCCACTGCTGTTCATTGGAACAGTACAAGCTTCTCAATTCCTTTTTATGTTGTCTGCTTATCCAGTTTGTCTTGAAGACAGTCATGCTCTATACCTCAATTACTCCTTGTGGTGGCAGATCCCAACTTCTAACAACTCTGGATAAAGACACTTCTCTTGAATTCCTTGTTGGATTTATTAGTGGTAAATATCTATGACCTAACCTGCAAATAAACCTTAGTAATCTATTGCCATGATGTTATCTGAAAAGACCTCTACCACCCCTCATACCATTTGAGGGATAAGAAATCCAGCCTATTTAATCTTCTCTGAGATATACATCCTCTCAGTTCTGATATCTTCCATGTGATTTTTTTTTGCATTTTCTCTTGCTCCTTGATATTCTTTTTATAACATGGAATCCAACTTTGCACATTAATCAATGTTTTATACTAATTTATCACATTTCTATTCTTTTCAGTTCTATACACCTAGATGTTAATCCTAGATCTGGGTTGGCATTTTTAAAAAACTTATTAACATGTGCTACTAGTTTTAGTGATTTCAGTATCTTTACCCCACTGTGACTCCTATTTTCCAAGCAGTGGATGGCCTCTATTTTCTAATCTAAATGCATCACCTTACACATATCCACACTGAAATTTCCCACTTACTTGCCTATTCTAAAAGACATGCAACTTTATAGCATCCTCCATGACATCACCTTGCCTCTAAACAGTTTACAACTAATAGATTTTTTTTGAAATGTACTATTTCTTATGATGTAAGAAACACAGTAGCCAATGCGCACACAGCAAGTCACACAACTATCCATGCAATAATGACCAAATAAACTTCTTTTAGAAGTTGCTTGAATAACTCTCCTGTTCTTTTTCAAGTTAAAGCCACAGTATCTTTTATATCACCTGAGACACCATTAGAGCCTTAGTTTAACATCTCCCCTGGAAGATTCAGGACCAGCTTCTTCCCCTCCACCATCAGATTTCTGAACGGTCCATGAACCCATGAACACTACCTTATTATTCCTCTTTTGCACTATTTATTTATTTTTGTAACTTATAATAATTTTTATGTCTTTATGTCATGCACTGTACTGCTGCTGCAAAACAGCAAATTTCACGACATACGTCAGTGATAACAAACCGATTCTGATGGTGTTTCGGATGGTGCAGTATGCCCTCAGTCCTGTACTGCTCTGCCAGCCTAGGTCTCTGTGTTCAATTCTCTTGAATGAGAATTAAGCCCATACCTCCAACTCAGAAGTGAGAATGTTATCCATCTGTCACAGTCACAGTGTTGCAAATGCCCTCTTGCATTGTATTCCAATGTAGTATAGAACACAAGTACTGTAAAGAATAAAAGCTGGACAAGTCAGTAGTGAGTAGTACCTGTGTAGCAATCCTGAGGACTATGGATTGTCAGGCTTTAAAAGCTACCAATGTTGACGTTTCTCAATGTGGCCTGGATATTATGAAGCAGATTGACACTCCGAGTGCAGCAGAACAGGAGCTCATAACTGCTCAGCTCTTTGTATTTTCAAGAGCTAATTCTATCTGTTTATTTTAGGTGACTTCCAACACTAATATTACCAGCCACTGGTTGTTTATAAATCTTGGTGGTGTGAAATTGAAAGAGTCTGCGATATTTAAATAGCTACATCTGATAGAGACATGCCATCATTCTAACTATAACCTGGAACTGGTTCTGCCACTGGACTTGTTTAATCCCAGTAAATAGCTATAATTTGTCCATAACCCCATTCAACTCCAGCTATTCCATAGTTCATCGGCAGATAATTCCATGTAACTGAAGCATTAATTCCTCACTTTTGTTTTCCTACCCAACCAGGATTATAGTGTTTTCTGATAAGTTTCTGTAAGTGTGCTCTGCACAAGCTTGACGAATAATAAGGAGTAGACTAACAATTGCACTTACCTATTTGCTTGCAGTACCTGCATGTGAACTTTCAGTGATTCATTTACAAGGACACTCAGGTGCCACACTCTACAACATCTCACCATTTAAAAAGTATACCACTTCCTTACTTCTTCCGCCAACATGGATGGCCTCCCATATCATACCCCACCTTCCCATTTG
Source organism: Pristis pectinata (assembly GCF_009764475.1). Lineage (NCBI taxonomy): Eukaryota > Metazoa > Chordata > Chondrichthyes > Rhinopristiformes > Pristidae > Pristis > Pristis pectinata. The sequence goes on along the minus strand of NC_067409.1, from coordinate 93,259,702 downwards.
CTTAGCCGACTAATGTACCTCTGAAGCCTCTCTGCATGCTCCTCATAACACACACTGTCAAACAGGTTTATATTATCAGCAAACTTGTATATACTAGACTTGATCCCTCATCCTAATCACTGATATGGACTGTGATCAGCTAGAATCCCCACACTGATTCCTGCAGCACCCACCTAGCCTCAGACTCCCAACCTGAGAATGATCCTGCAGCTTTCTGTCCATTAACCAATCTTTAATCCCTCCAGTAGATTTCTCCCAAACCCATATGCTCTAATTTTGCTTAATAACTTGTGAACTTTTGAAAGTTCAATAACATTACATACAGAATAAGTAAGTGGGAACCTTTGCAAGTACAACCTCAAAAACTCCAACACATTTGTCTAACACCAATTTCTTTCATAGTCCTAGGGCACAGAAATGGACCCCTCAGCTCATCACATCCATGACAACCTTTTTGCCTATCTACACTAATCCCATTTGCATGCAGTAGGTCAGTATCCTTCTATGTTTTACCTATTCAAGTTTCTGTCTAAGTGTCTTGTAAATGCATTGATTGTACCCGATTCCACCACCACCTCTGGCAGCGAGTTCCAGATATCAACAACTCTCCACGTAAAAAACTTTCCCATCAGATCCACTTCAAAATTCCTTCCTCTTACCTTAAACCTGTGCCCTCTGATCTTAGACACCTCTACCATGGGAAGCGGATACCATCTACACTATCTATGCCTTCTATAATATTATGTACCTCTATCAGGTCATACCTCAGCATTTTTCGCTCCAGGGAAAATAAACCCAGCCTGTCCAATCTCTCCTCATAACTAATGTCCTCCAATCCAGGCAGCATCTTGGTGAACTTCTGCATTCTCTCCACTACAAATCACATCTTCCCTATAGTTTACTAACCTGAACTACACACAGTAGTCCATGTACAACCTAACCAGCATTTTGTACCTATTAAAGCTTTATATTTCTCACCAGATCACTCTCACATTCTGCCTTTCATGTCCTCATCAATCCCTTCGTTCTCCTTTGCAAAATTCTAAAATATTCCCTATCCTCAGTCTTATTATTTTATGAGCAACATTATAAGCCTTTTCCTTTGAGTTGATACTAGCTTTAACTTCTCAATAGCCACACTTTTCTTAGTTTTGTATCCTGAAGGGATATATATTTGTTGTAAACTATGTCCCAATACTTTAAATATTAGTCATTGCTTGTTGTCTGGCATAGCATTTAATTCAGCTTCCTTATCTGCCACAACCAACTCACGTCCCATTAGCTTATACAATTATTTAAAAATAAAGCTGCACGTATGCTCCAAAGTCCACGCACCTGCTAGGCACTGTTCTCAAAAATGCTCTTCAAATACCTTAACTTAATGTTCAGACCCTCCCATCTAACAGAGCAAGTGACAGTCCCCTCCCCCCAGACTAAGAGAGCCCCTTAATTTAAGACATGATCCTGAACAAAGGCAAACTCTCAATCTGATACAGACCTCCAAATATTTACAGGTTTTGAGGGTACTACAGCCCCTAAAACTAACACAGCACTTCAAGTGAATACAGCCTAAAACAGAGCCTCAAACTAATACAGACTCTCACTTGACTACAACCAAAAAAAAATGAAAGCCCTAAACTTTTAAAGCCACTAAAATTAATATAGCCTCCTATCTATTGCCTTTCAATCTCTCAGTCATCTGCCTTCCTTCACCTCCTTCTATTTACATCTCTGGAAGATAGATTATCTGCAGTTAACAAGATTTCCCCACCCGCTCTCAGTCAGCATCACTATTTACATCACAATATCTTTTCATCTCCACCATTCCCTTTGTTCTTTCCAACCATCCCCCATACTCTGTAAATGCATGTTCAATTCACCCGAAAGGCCATTCACCTAAAACACACTTCTCTCCACAGATCCTGCCTGACCTGCTGAGTATTTCAGCACTTTTTGTTTCAATCCCTCAAACTAAAACTAGTATAGCTCTTCTAACTGTTGAAACCAAGATGAAAACTAGATCCATGGAGGTTAAAGAACCATCAGGAAAGGATGAATAGGCCTTTGTTTTCTTTTTTTATATATTGAATATTGTCCTGGCAGATGTCTTTAATGCATTTCTTTGATGGCATAGAAACAGAGGGAATGTTTTCACTGTGTTGAAGATCAAGACAAGAGATAATCGACATACGTGATCTGAACTGTTCCTCATGCTCATCCACCTGCTCTCACCCCCCCCCCCCCCACAGCCCACTATTCCCACAATCACATTATCATTTTGCGCTTCCACAGGTCTAACAAGCTCCAGGTCTCATGCTATGGCCAGGCCACGAAGTAGAGTGTCCATGAGCATCAGCAGGCCCTCAGACGGCAGATTCTGTGACCCTGCACAGTGGTACAGTTGGTAGAGCTGCTACCTCACAGCTCCAACAACCCAAGTTCAATCCTGACCTCTCGTGCTGTTGATTAGAATTTGTAGCTGTGACTGCATGGGTTTCCTCAGGGTGCTCCAGTTTCCTACCACGCAACAAAGAGGTCCAGTTTGGCAGGTTAATTAGCCAGTGTACATTGCCCCTTATGTATGGATGAGTGGTAGAATCTCTTTCCTCAGGGAATGATGAGGGTGTGAAACTCAGGGAACACATGGAGCAGGAACTACCAGTTCAGTTACAGAGAGGCTAGTTAAGGTTCGCACACCCCTCCCTCTACTACCTATTGGACACAGTTCCTCTGCAAGCCACATGCTTTCCTTACTTGTACATACAGAACCATCTTTCACCAACACTGGGTCAGAGTCCTAGATTTCGCTCCATACTTAACAGAGCTATGAATATGGTATCACCACTTGGACTACAGTGATATACAAAGGTGGTCAATGCCAATTTTAAAAGGGAAGTTAGGAATGAGCAATGACAGCTGGTTGTACCGATGGTACACACATCCCATGCATTGGGAGTACTGGAACAGGGGGTTATGCTTACTGAGCTGGATAAGGAAAGATGGAAGGAGGTTCAAATAGAACATAATCTCTAAGCGCTTATTTGGCTGACTGGCCTGTTTCGATGCTGTAAGACTAAAGACTGTAAGCAACACAAACCCATCCTAAACCAGTTGTTTTCTTACAATGTAGCTCCACAGTCCAAGTAGCCTCTTCTTTCAAACTGGATAAGTAGGAAAATTTTCAATGTACGAGACAGTTGCATCGACAGAAATGTTTATTTAGATGAAAAATTATCCACTCCAATGAAAAAAAAGTCATATCTCATCATATTTCTTTACGTTCATAGTAAATATTGTAACTGCTGTTTAATTTTTTTGCCGATGCACATACAACATTCTCTTTTACACTGAGTTTAATAATGAATGGAAGTTATTCCAGCGTTGATTTCAATACCACTGAGTAAAGCTCCTTCATCCAAACATTACTCTGTACATGTAGATTGATCAACTGCAAGGAAATACCTGTCAACCCTACAAGGGGCTAAGAGAAAAAGATAATCTTTGAAACTAGACAAGACTTCAGAGGAAGATTCCAAAATTAAAGCCAATTGTTCCTGAATAATAAACCAGTTTACAGATTATATGGAGGTATGTTTACAATGGACACAACTTAATTGTTCTCTTATGCATTGTGTAGAAATGGATTCATTTTCTGGAAACCAGTTTTGTTGAAAAAATCTTAAGGATTCACGAGCTACAATGTGCTGAGTAATCAAAGTCTGTTATGCCTTTAATGAGTAGTTCAGACAAGAAACTTCCCCAGAGAAAAAAGGAAAAACAGTGAACAAGAAACAGACTCCCTCTTGCACAACTCTAACTGCCAGTTACAAAGAGTTGGGTGAGCTGTGAGTAGTTATCTGCATCTGACAGAAAAAAAGGAATTAAAATATACAAAATGCCTTTAGTTAACAGAAATTCTTCCTCCATTAAATCAATAGTAACAGAAAAGAATGCATTTTGCAGTAAAATAAGATGTTATCAGATGTCAAATATGTTCTGAGGTATTCAAGCCAAATTGTGGGCCATGTGATCAGAACAAAAATAAACAAATCTCATAAATCAAACTTGAGCTCCAGCTTTAGACTGCACTAAAGTGGGGGTGATTTTTAATTTCCAGTGGACCAAGCATATTATACTGAAGCTTCACTACAACTTAAAGTCATAACAGAGGAATATGAAAATAAGGCTTGATAAATATACTCCAGATAAAATATTTTAAACCTTAAAACAGAGCAGAGAAACACTGCAACAAGAACTTCTATTTGTATAATGTAAGATCCCAAGATATAACTTACTGAAGAAAATATTAATATAAATTACTTAAGTATTGAAAAAGTTTTCTGTTCATAAACAAATCTTCAGATACTGCTTGATGCAACACATCATCTAGACTAGACCCCCAGGCTATCCTATGGCTACACGTACCTGCTGCGGGATCCATAATACAGGAGGCCATCACTACACAGCCCTACCCTAAGCCAGAGTGTGCCAGGAGCAGTGACCAGGCCTCCAGAGATTCAGAGACATTAGGAAACAGTTTAAATGAATTTAAATAATCAAATACAAAAACACTAGTTAAAAATATTTAAGATACTTTAAATTCATTAAAAAATATACATATAATATACGTTTAACTAAAAAGAAAGATTTAAACTCACCCTTTTAATAAATGTTGGCAATCCCATTTAAATGAATGGAGCCAATCATGGACAATGCAGAGCTAAGTTACCAGATGCAAACAATGTCCGGCCCCTCACCACTGAATCCAGCAGCTGAGTGGGAGGTCACACATTGTGGCTTCTGACCACAGGCATGTTTCTGACTTCTGTGTAGCAGTACACAGATGCAAAGCAGAAGATGTGCTGAGTATGGGAGGGTAAATTGGAGGGTAGTTTCCTACAGAACCAATGCCTACATCTGAGCTTGCTCCAGCTCAACATTACTGACTATTAATTCAATCTAAGATCTTTGACCATCAGTGATCTTGAAGGAGAGAGGTTACATGAGATCACACATTTAATAATGACAGAACAGAAATTACTGTTAGCTTGCTATGTGCCTGTTGATACACTGACATTTCCAGTAAATGTACTGCAAGTCCATAGTCCTAGATCCATATATTTTTTGAAAACCATGATCATTGACAAGTTGTTTTAAGCAACCTCTTCCCTTTCCTCTGGACTGCCACAGTCATACATCACATTCAACTCAACATATAGGAAACCCCCAAAATCTCTGTCAATCAGTAGATACATGAGAGCTTCTGATGATTCCCACTCCAATTCTCTTTCCCACTAGTTCTACTTGACACCATCTCATAGCGGTCCCTCATATTTTGTTGAGTTGCTTGTTCAACACGCCAGAACCCAAAGAGTTATAAATGGAAGCACAAAGACCCCAGGAACAAGTCTATGCAGGTAGTAAGGAAAGGGAAGGTGACCAGCAGGTGGCCTTGGAAACCAAACCTGAGTACCCCATCATGACACATCCTCGAACACCACATTCCTACCAGCCCTTCATCACTGAATTATCAGAAAATGCCAAGAATAACACAGAACGTAAAGGTCAAAAACAGTCTATTTGCCTTATCCATTTCAAGAAAGTATTTTTGGTCCATTTGGGCCTCCTATCATTCATCTTAATCTATCAGCATAACTTTCATTCTTGTTGCTCCTCTATGATTAGCTAATTTTCTTTTAAATGCACCTAAATGATCCCTCCAGTTGTCTTCCTTCTTTTAGTAGGGATTCCACAACCTTTCGTATAATCATCGTTAACCCTCTACTTCTCTCAGCTTTCATTTTCCCTTTCCTGGTCTCTTTGAAAATGTGCAAATACATCAAAATTGATCAAGCATTTTATTCTTTTCAGATCTGAATAACTAAATTAAGATTTATCTTTTCTTATTACAAATGTGGTTATATCGTATTTACCTAAAATTCTCATCTTTGTTTCCAGGTCACTCCACGTTCCCACCACTTCTGATCTTTGTAATTACATTTAGCCCCACAATTTTTGGAGTCCTGTGCTTGTCCATTTCTACCCCATTTAGAATCCTCAACTTTAATTGCTCCACTATTGCCTACGTTGCCCAGGCCCCCAAACTCTGGAATTCTTTCCCAAACCTTTCTAGCCCTTTATTTCTAGCCTCTTAATTTTACAGAGTCATACAATTCACCTCTTTGGTCAAATGTTTGATCATCTGTCTGAAAATCTTCATGTGGCTAATTATTTTTAATAATATTATGCTGAGCATCTCTGGTTATTTTACTATATTCACAAGATATAAATCCAACTTTCGCCACTGTGATTGGGAAAAAGTTGAGAAAAGTTGCAGTATGGTGTTGGGTTGAGGGGGAAGACCAGCAAGTCTGTTAACAGAAGACAGGGTGTGGCCACTGGGAGTACTTCTTCTGCTCTTGGTCCCTGGGAGTAGTTCATTAAATCACCCATCTTATTGAACCATGAGTTTCCACTTCCCTTCCACTGCTGGGTTTCCTCCTCCCCAATCAATTAGGCTCCCAGTTGGAAAAGATGGAATGATTTAAGTATATTCAAGACCATCTCAGCATCCAGTGCCCCAACCACAGTCACAGTTAGCCATAAACAGAACAAGTATGCAATGCATGCAAATCTCTCCCAACCTTTTTTCGTTTTTGTTGCAGGTCTGACACATCAATGTGTAATAAATGTAATTTACAATTTCTTCTCTCTATTGAACTGAAGAGAGTTTTCCCTTGTTCAATGATAATACGATTATTCAAATTCTGACTGCCAGTGAAATGAAATAAGCAACAATGGAAAACGTTGTCAATTAGTTAGCAGAAATTACATCAGCCTAATGTAATTCATGTCATGATCAAAGGTGTCACTAGATGCCTTCTAAGTGAGATATTGAAAATCTTGGATATTATCAATTAAATTCTGCTGGCCATTCATGCATCCAATGTGCAATTTCTACCAACTAAAATGGAACTAATTTTCTCACCAACTAACTCATTTACAATAATGGAATCATCTTCCCCTCCTTTGAGATTAGTAACTTCTGTTTTGCTCTGACAATTTCTTTTGTTCACTTGTTCTGCTCAATACCAACTTGTTTCCACTGACCAAGCCTGCAAAACAGAGGCACAGAAGAAGCGGAAGGTTCAAGCTTTCCCAAAAGTGAGGAAGAAAGTCCCTGCTGAAAAACATTACTTAGTGTTTGTCTCCAAGTCACAAACGTCCTGCCAAACTTACTGTTTTGGACAATGGCCAGAATGATTATGAAACTGATAGCTGTTTAGATCCAATGACTTGGGAGTGGATAAATGTACCGACAGAGTCTGATTTCTGGTGCTGCGATTGGGAATTTGGGGTGTACAGAAAGCCAAACAAAAATCTCATGAACAAACTAATGACATTCAAGAAAATCTTCCTTAACAGATCTTAATGACAATTTTCAATACTGTGGCCAACTCCCTCATTGTGTCTGTGACAGAACAAACAAAATATAATACTCTCAAATTTAAAAAAAAATCAATTATTAAAAATGCAAAAATAAATGTTATCTGGTACAAGCAACCCTGTTAATGATTTCAAATCTGGACCACTTTTTTTTTTACAGAAAAACTTAGAACTGTAGTTTTAAAGGAAAGGATGATGTGCCATCAGTTCACACCAAGCTACAATAATATTATGATTATTGGACAAGCAATCAGAGGCTTGGGCCAGTGATGCAAAGACATGAGTTCAAATGTCACCACAGAAGGTGGGGAATTTAAATTTAGCTAATTGTGAAGCTGAAATAAAATTGTTTTATCAGTAATTGTAACCATGATTGTTATAAAGATTCACCTTATGTCCTTGGGGAAGAAAATATGGCACCCTTATCCAGTTTGATGTATATGTAACATTAGATCCAGAGTGACATGATTGATTCTTAAAAGCCCTCTGAAATGGGCTAAAAAAGACAATCAAGTGCAGTTAGGGACAACTAAAAAATTAAAACAAAAACGGAATTTCTACAGAACATAGCAAGTCTCTTAAAACAATGGAATTGCACTTAAAACAGAACTCCTGATGAATTAGACCATTTGTAAACTATTGGTGATGGAAGATTATAATCTGTTGGGTAACAGAATGACTTTCTTCTGTGCCCCTTAAGTTAGTATGAACAACTAAGGGGTCAAAATGTATATCCTCCTGTAGCACAGCTTCAGTCATGAACCTACTTGCTCCCCATAATACTGAACTGTGACAACATATTTCCCCAATTTTCTTCATCCATTGGAAACAAATAAGGAAAAATAATTAGGATCTCTGATTTTTATATAATCAATAGAAAAAGGGGAATTATTCAACTGAAGGCAAATCTTCATCAGACATATAATGCTGGTCTTCACTGTTCTAAGCAATGTGCCAAGCAATACACAGACTTCCAAATTAACTTCTTTTGTCTGCATTTTTCTCTGTATTCTCAGACATAGCAATGATGACGAAATTAAGCTTTAAAGGAAGAGGGGATAGTAAATTGTCATCTCATTCACTTATTGACACATCTAACTGATTTTCCCAGTCTTCGCTAAAGACACCTAAAAAAAATTGACCGGAGACCATATTCCATAATAATTTTTTTCTGTTTTATGGGTAGCTTATGCATTTGCCACATTTGTGGAGAAAATATTAAATCTTAATTTTTTTAACAAACTCACAGGATAAGATCGTTAAGGAGAGATGAGTGAAGAAGCTCCATTGAGATCTCAGGATCTTACATTGTTTCAACCACGTTGTGTTCTCATTTTAGGTACATGGGATATTTAATTCACTGGACATAATTAAGTTTCTGTTTATGGAAATGGTACTTAATCATAAGAAATTCAGGCACTGGTTTTGATTTCTACATTCAAGTTGAATTCAAATGAAAAGTCATGGATGTGAAATGTTAACTCTGTTTCTCTCTCCTCTGAAGCTGCCTGATCTGCTGAATATTACGAGCATTTTCTGGTTTTACTTCAGGTTTCCAATACCTGCAGTATTTTACTTATGGATTCAAGTTATGTTTTATGAAATTATTCTGTGTCTTTCAGCTATTCCATTAAAAGAGATTTACTAAATAGATGCCAAAGTTTCTTAACTAAAAGGAAAGTGTGCAAGTACCAGAATTCCAAAAGTATCAAACATGAAAATTCAATCACAAAATTCTTTTTGTATTTAATAGGATTAGGGGAGTATTAAATGGATCTGAGGATTACTCTTGGTATTTTATGCTACATAACAGTATAACACTGGGCTGCAATCCAATTTATTATATGGTTATCTTGTAGAGCCAACTAGGCATAAGCATTTACTTTGCAAAGCTAAGCTTGTGACAATTATTGTTCAATATATACATAATGTCTTAATTTCATTGTCATTTACTGTGGATTTTCTGCCCATTTATAACTGACAAGATAGTGTTGCAAGACTATAATTATAATATTCTGTGAACAAATAAATAAAATATATTTTTATATAAAATGCTGTTACCCTTCACTGAAATGAGCTCAAGTAAGCAATTTACAAATATTAACTGATTTATTTTTGTAAAACATTTAGGAGAAGATGCTTACTGAACTAAAATTATTACAATTCCTTGTGGACATCTGAAAAGACTTGAAGGAATGACACAGTTTCAAGCAGACAGACAAAAATGCCTTTGCACTAATTGTTCATAGCAGGCTAATAAATTTAGTACAAAATGTAATTACAATCCCACAGATTATGCAAAGGAATGTTCCTTTTGTGCAATCCTTGAACCTTTTTTATTTGCAAATCTTGCCATAACACAGAAAAGGTAATTCTTTGAGACAGTACTTGAGATTTGGAGCAAAGCCATTTGGCCATGTTTTAAATCTGTGGATCATAAAATATCTCAGAAGTTCTTATGAGTTTGCTTTGCTGGAAATGTTTCTTCTTATTTTGGGCCTCATCAGCATTTACTCAAGTTGATAGCTGGCAGTCTGCTCCAAGAATGCAACATTACACTTCACTGTCAGCTGAACTAGATTTTTATTATGTTAAGCCAGAGGAATGCAGTTAACTATAAAGAGAATGCAATATTCACTGTTGTTTAAAGGTTAATTTCAGCCAATTGGTTTGTAACTTCTTGAACATCTATCGTTCTGCTAATTCTTGTACGCATATTTTGCCTGTGAAACAGGTTAACTCAGGTCCTACTGCTACCCATTCTGAGAAGCTGTAATTCAAGCTATCATGGTTGGAGGACATCAGAGAGATCATCATCAAAGATTAATGATGAATTCCACACATATCACAAGTAACTATCTTTCTGACAAATGGTCTAAAACCAGAAACTGAATTTGCTCTCCGCAGATGCCAATTGGGCTATGTTTCTCTCTCTGCTTGACAGGCTGAGTGTTTCAGTATTTTCTGGAGAGGAGGGGAGGAGGGGGAAGGGAGGAAAGGGATTATTTCAGATTTCCTGCAGCATCTCTGTTTTGCAAAGTGAGTCATTTGTATATTTCCAAAATTTATTTTCAGATTTCCAGCATTTCCATGTTTTTTCTCCTGTTACACTATGAAATTTTAAACTCCCTATTGAATCAACAAGAATTTTCTTTTAAACCATGGGACCAATGTTTCTCAACGGAAAGAGGCCAATTAAACAAATGAGCTGCTTAATATAACAGTGCAGAGCTCCATGTGAGATAACAATGAGAAAATAGCATGACGAGGAAAGGCACTATGGAAAGGTTGTGTCCAGTGTACGGGAACATAATTACAGGTACTGAGGTACAGCTGCTCTTGTACCTACCCATAAACTTCAGTGGCTTATGTGATTTGCTCTGCACATAGTCTATAGGGAGCATTAAGAGCTCAACAACATCACTCCATTCTTGTAACCAAATGAATTAATTTGAACCTGGCAATTCCCAGACAGTTGTGCATAAAACCAATAGCATATTGCTTGGACTATCAAGGTACAGATAGAATTTTGAGAAGAGATGCAATTATGCTTTATTTTATCTTTTGCTGTCAATTGAACCTCACATACAGAAGATACTGAGGTAGACTTGGGAACATTTTTACCATTACTATCTGTTCCATCATGTTCTATGGTGATCACTTGGATGTTTCAACATTGGTTAATGCAAACCCAAGTGTTTAATATGGGTCAATGAGTTTAGTTCTTAAGCACATGTATTTTGCTTAATTTATGGAAACTTCATATTTATTGCTCAGAACACTCTATTCCATCAGCAGTCGTACAGCTCTGTTTGTTACCGGATTAATTAATCTGCAAAGGCTGTTGCCTACTTCTTATTCACCTGATCTGTCAACTTGAAAGAAATGGTTATGCATAAGCATTCACCCATAACTTGTGGGCACTATCCAATGAGGGATTAATTGTGTCCTTACAAGGAAGCTTAACTGCCATAACTGTAGAATAGATTGACATCTTGTTTAATGTACTTAAAGAAGCAAAATTTGCAGCAGTCTTAGTAAAGAATTACAATCCATCCTGACCACATTAGAATTTGCAGCAAGCTTCAGTTCTGCAATTGCCAGGAACTGTGCAATGTGAAAATATTTGACAAAGAAGACATCACGTGGTCTCTAAGATACAACACTGCACACTTTTATAATGCATTCACTTTTCTAAACTCCATTCTGTGCTGCTATGAACTCAGGAGAAGCACTACCCATTATAAAGTAAAATGCTAATTGTACCACACTAGTCTATTCTCCATCTGTATAGAAATTCAACAAAGAATGACAATATATGTAAAATAAGGCTCTAAATACTTTAGGTAACAAATTTTATTGAAATCTTCACAATATGCTAAACCACTAAATATCAGAACTGTCATAGAGGAACTGCATTGTTTCTTAAGAGAATTTAGACAGGAATTCAATTCAGACATTTCTCTGACTTTGCAAGACTGGAGGTGGAAAAAATCTGAAGATCATACCAGGTGAGATGCCCATCAATTTTCTGAAAGTAGGACTAAGTGCTTGAAGTTTAAAAAGAACATTATTACAAATATATTTTTCTGTTACATACAATAATGGCATAGTTTGCTTTGCAAAAATACCGTATCAGCAGTGAACCATAACACTGCAGATCATATTGAATGCAGTCATTGTATTCACCTTCTCTTTGCAAAGCAGCAATGAATGCCAGTAAAACTACAAGATTTTTTTAACAATAACAATTGTTTCCAGAGTTATGTAACAGTTTTTGAAAATTGTGTGGCCTTGCGCCTAGTTTTAAAGTGATTTGTGATTAATAAAACGCTTCACTCTGATGAGTTACAAGCTTATGGTGAAGGTGTGGATGTAACACACAGAAGTGGAACTTCTCCATTTCCAGTGCTTTTTTTCAGTCTAGCCATTTTGGTGCTACAAAAATAAAAAAAAACACAACTTTGAAGCAAAAAAAGCATTGCTTTAATATTATTTCCACATATAGATCAAAAAATGGTACAGAAACAAGTGTGAGCACTGCCTCAAAATGGTTTCAAGCAGTTTTTGCATTTGCAATATTGTTAAAGCCAAACCTTTCCCTAAAGCACCCTGGAATTCCTATTTGGTGCCAGACTACATCCCCAGGCTTGCCTGTCCCGAAGGTTTGTGGTTTAACATTTTTTTGTTGATCATTCTTACAGGCTCTTTTTTTTTGCTCATTAGAAGTAATATAGACCACAGAGAAATGAGTCTAGAATTACGAGATAAAACGTAGAAACCACAAGACAACATAGGTATAATATCGTACATAGGTGGGAGTATGGAATTTAATCAGAGAAGGATTCCCATTGTCCTACTGACTGGACAGAAATGGCAGAATGATTTATGGAGATGTCTTCGTTCCCCACCCTATGGTGAAGCGCATGCGTCAGGGGAAACAAAGGAAGCAAATTGCCATATACGTTAAATCCACTGCAGTCCCTTACGAGAACTGCACGCCCAGATCATGTTGAAACTGTATTATAGTGAAATTGTACGGTTTCATGCAAAATCTTCACGGGGGAGTGAAGGGGGATGAGGGAATCAGCTCGCAAACCCCTAACATTTGGATAATAATTCTACATGTGCAGCTTAATGGTATTACAATATGCATTTTCTCAAGAACAGATGATCTGTGCACTTTCTCCCGCGGGCATCAAGCCAGTGCATCGGTATAACGATTCCAGATGTGTTCGACCTAAAAGATGCCAATCATTTACAGTAAATTCCTTCATAACAATCATAAAAGTCATAAAACCACAGGTTTCATCAAAGCAATAAAGTCATTTCCTCAACGATAAATTGCTTATTTTGCGAGTGATCGCCATTTCAACTGCTGTGCTTTTATTCTGTCTGTATTTAGGATACAAAATTGCATTCATATGATTCTGGCAACCTGAAATAATGGCCTTTAAAATATTAACCGGTCCAGATGTTGGGAATCAACTGTTGTTTAATACGCCCCTCAATGATTTTCACACCATGAAACTATAAAATGATCAATGTAATGCAGCGGTCGTCCTTTTACCGTGAGATCGGTTTGACTAAGAAAACATTACACGATTCTGTGCCCCTCATATTCGCGACAGGTTAAGTCAGTGAAGACTTGTTGACTTAAACCTTTGCAGATCATTTCACCAAACCTTGGCAAAGCTTTGCACGGAAAAAAAAAGATAGTCTATGAAAGGATTCGGTGGAGTGAACTGACACATAATCCATTCACACATCGCAACCCATAGTCCATAAAACGCACCCACTTCCCTCTCAGCGCAGTGGCTGCAGTCCTCGATTTCTACAAATAATTCAAGTCGACGTTCTGCTTTGGATCGCCCCAGTGGACCAAACCCGTTTTAAATGTTTGGGACAAATGCAAGGCCACGGTACATTTCTATGCAGAGAGGCACCGAGTCAGTCTCTTACCGTTATTCCGATCGCCCTTTCTCCTGCTGCCCGGTCCTACACTGGACTTCGCCTGCGCTGCTTGTGTCTGACTGTGAAATGGGGAGGAGGAGTGGGGGATTTACGCGACACTCCTCCACTGCTGCTGCATTTCGCCTGAGAGTGTGGGCAGGAGCGACTAAACCTTAGCCCATTTGTAAAATAATATCCGAGATGGCGCTGTGAGCACAATTGGGCACTGGGACCGGCATCACGTGCCCTTTTTCCAAATTCCGACTTAAAAGAAATCGCCAGCTTTGAAGTATTTTAATCAATCGTTTAATTAAAGATTTTTGCATGCTTCAATAAACTCGTCCCTTTTCATTTCTTTTTATTTATTTTACTAATTCCTGAAATTTCACACAAATATGTCTAATGTAATTAATTTTTGTACGGGATCATACCCATGCAGATTATTAAAATAAAATGTCTGTTATTTCAAGGACATGCTTTTATTTTTTAAAAAACTATATCTTTAACCCAATAATTGTGGATTTTTGTTTCGTGGGAGCATGGGTGCAGAGGCTGGGGTGGGGGTAATTAGAAGCAGGGTATCGAACGGTCCTCTCCCTAACCGATTCCCCCAATTCACTTGCAAGGTGGCTACTGGGTGGGGCTGTTACAACCGGGAATAATTCTTGTTAAATACTAGAGAATGGTTAAACCGAAGAGCATTGTGAATATCACAGTGTGAGCCGAAGCTCGTTGGCGCCCCCTGCACTTTCTTTGTTGATAAAACACCACGCTGTCAATCAGCAACTTACTGTACCTGGGGTGCAAAAAGGTTCAAATAGTTCTCACCGATTTAAAAGGCAAGTGACCAATCAATCCTCACTCACCTTCTTCTGTCAAATTATATCAGATGAGACTTTAAAAAAAACATGAAACTTTCAAATAAAGAGTAATGAACTTACCAGAATCCAGTCGATCTTGGATATTCAATGACTAATGAGTCTGTTATATCAGTTTTACAATCAGGTGGAAGTTTTCTTGTAGCTTTTAAGATAAGAGGATCTAAATGTGCCTATTAGTTCCAGAGACGGATTTTGCTGCGAGTTCATCGCTTGCTCACTGCTCTTCTGTGTGTCACTGACTGCACGTCAGCGCAACATTCTCGTTTCTGCGGCTGATCAGGGACCCTGCCATGCTTCAATTGGAGAGATTGGACTGAGGCGGCTACCAGGCAACCAGTGTGTGTGAACTGAATGTTGAGCAGCCCCCGTCTCCGGGGAAACACCGCGCTTTCTCTTGTCAGCTTTAGTCTGCCGACAACACTCACACACACACACACACACACACACTGCACATACGCACCGAAATTATGTACATCAAATGCAATTTAAGTAAAAAAGAAGCTCGTTCTGCAACGCACAATTATTGAAGCACAGGTCGTCACTCTGAACCATCTGGAAATTTGTTTCGATAAGTTTCTCTTTTTTTGTACTTCAAAGATGCCCGCAAGCCAATTGTTGGGTCATTTTGTTTCA
Source organism: Pristis pectinata (assembly GCF_009764475.1). NCBI lineage: Eukaryota > Metazoa > Chordata > Chondrichthyes > Rhinopristiformes > Pristidae > Pristis > Pristis pectinata. The sequence goes on along the minus strand of NC_067409.1, from coordinate 93,244,289 downwards.
CGCTGCTACTAACATATGAACCTTATAATAGATTATAGTTAAAAAAAACTGCTGAGCCAGATTTTAATTTTAACACTTGCGTTTGTAGATCCTCTTGCAAACCTTTTTTATTATTTTCATAAGAAGTATTGATTTAACAACACTTCTCAACATTGCCCAAAAGCGAAGATGCGTTTTTTAAATACGTTTTGAAAATGTTGTGCAAAGTCAGCACCAAACGGTTAACTCCTGCCGCTATTGATGCCTCACTTGTGTGAGGTTTTAGCATTCAATAATGGAGCCTGCAGTCAACCGGATGGCCACTGCACCTGAGCCCTTCTTCGCAGAACCTATTACAATCTCTAAGAAATATTCATATTGGGACCATGAATCTACCAAGCTTTGGACATGCTGTGTGAGAGGATAGAAAAAGTCTTTACTTTGATCTCTGACTTTCTCAAGTCAGGTGTCCCATTAAGAATACCATCTTTTGACCTGTTGAAGGATGAAAGCAGTCTCCCACTTTACATATTGCTTCTACTGAAGAAATATCTCTCAGAAGTGTACAAGATGATAAGAGGCATAGATCGAGTGGACAGCAGAGACTTTTTGCCAGGACAACAATGGCTAACACGAGGCGACATAATTTAAGGTGATTGGAGGAAGGTATGATGGGTATGTCAGGGGTAAGTTTTTTTTCACACAGAGAGTGATGGGTGCACAGAATGCACTGCTGGCAGTGGGGGCAGATACATTAGGGACATTTAAGAGACTCTTAGACACATGAATGATAGAGAAATGGGGGACTATGTGGGAGGGAAGGGTTAGATAGATCTTAGAGCAGGATAAAATATCGGCACAACATTGTGGGCCAAAGGGCCTGTACTGTGCTGTAATGTTCTATGTTCTAGAAGATTAAAATATATACGTCCACCTCCAAGAGAACCAAAGGCGCACATCAGGGTGATGAAAACATGTAACCCTGCAGGCTAATGATCTTTCACTGTTAGGTAGCATGAATATTAATTCTGAGATTCACTCTTAATTAAAAGGTGGAAGGATTTGGACATAATACAGCTTAAATATTTTCTAAGAAGATACTTGCATACTTGCAGCTTGAGAATGCTTTTCCGGAACAACTACAGTATTGATGTAAAACAGCATGTCATAATGTGGTCTTTGGAGTTTTGGGACAACTGAATCCAGCGTGAACCCCCATGAAGGACAAATAACCCCACACTATATCAGTGCTTCAAGCTGAGTATAACATCTTGGCAAAAAGATCTTATGGGGAACAGGGGAATGAGCAAGGAGGTGGAACAAAATCACCTTCTTCTTTAAAGAGCTGGCACATGCATAATACTTCAGTGCTGCAGCTTCAAGTTCCTTGGCGTCAACATCTCAGAGGATCTACCTTGGGCTCTATATATTGATGTAATCATGAAGAAGGCACACCATCGGCTCTACTTCATTACAAGTTTGAGGAGATTTGGTATGTCACCAAAAGACTTGCAAATTTCTTTAGATGTACGGTGGAGAGCATTCTGACTGGTTACATCAGTGCTTGGTATGGAGACTCTAATGTGCAGGGTCGAAAGAGGCTGCAGAGGGTCGTAGACTCAGCCAGCTCCATCACGGGCACAACCCTCCCCACCTTCGAGGATATCTTCAAGAGGCAGTGCCTCAAGAAGGCAGCACCTCAAGGAGGTGGCATCCATCATTAAGGACCCTCACCATTCAGGACATGCCCTCTTCTCATTACTACCATCAGGGAGGAGGTATGGGAGCCTGAAAACCCACACTCAATGTTTCAGGGGCAGTTTCTTCCCCTCCGCCATCAGATTTCTGAATGGTCCATGAACACTACCTCATTATTCTTCTTTTGCACTATTTTATTAATTTAATTTTTGGCTAATTTATAGTAACTTTTATGTTTTGCACTGTACTGCTGCCACAAAACAACGCATTTCACAATGTACATCAGTGATAATAAACCTGATTCTGATTATAAACTCTGAGTAGCATCACTGTAAAGTTTGAATGCAGCATCCACTTCTATAAGTGTGTCTACTAATAAGTCATACGCAATGTTCAAAGACTATCCTTCCGTGATAAAGACTGATAAAAGCACATGTATCTGAATTAATATTTTCAGTCCTGGAATACATGCAATCATAAAATCATAGAATCATAAAGCAGGAAAACAGGTCCTTCAGCCCTCGGAAACCGCATTGACCAGCAACCACCCATTTACACTGATCCTACACTAACCCACTTTTTTCTCCAAAATCCCATTAACTCCCCCAGATTCCAACATTCACCTACACACTAGGGGCAATTTACAGTGACCAATCAACTCACAACCCACTGCCTTTGGGTCATGAGGAAACCAGAGACCCAGGGGGAAACCCACATGGTCACAGGGAGAACATACAAACTCTCCAGCACCCGAAGATCAGGATTGAATCTGGGTCATGGGAGCAGTAAGGCAGCAGTTCTACCAGCTTCACCACAGTGTTACCCATCTCTTAGAAGATTTGCATATTACATTAAAAACATACCAATTATTGGGTGTCAAAACAGTTAATTGAACCCTAGTTGTAGCCAGTCTGGTGGAGAGGCTACTTTTAATATCCCTCAACAACCAAGGTTCCTTAATCTTGCTGACCTTGCCCATCACTCTAACAGGAACATGCCGGCCCTGAACTCTTCCTATCTTATTTTTGAAAGTCTCCCACTTGCCAGACATCCCTTTGTGTGAAATTCCGTCCTGCAAAATCTATGTCTGAGAAATTGCTTAGCTTTGTTTACATCTACTCATCAGTCTCATTAATACTTTGGACAGAAGAAATCCTTCACTCCAGCCAGTTTTAAAGTTAATCTATCATAATCCTGGTAGATGTAAGATAATTTGGGTAGTGTTGATTTATCAGTAAGGGAGAGTTAATGCTATCATAATCTTACTAAATTATACTTATCCTGTTGATTATTCTTCTGTAGTGCTTTCTGTTTATATCTGCTGTCACTATTTAAACCATATGGTTAATTTCCCTTTACTAAGTACTGTTAGCAACTCTTTGTTATCTACCCCCTTTCTCTCAATCGTAGTATCTATTATTTCCAAATGTCATGAATACATAAAGAGCTGGGTCCTGGGAAAAGCATATAATTTATTCGATCTCTGAGTTCAGAACAGATCTTTGGAATTTAGAAAAATGGAGAAAAAAAAAGATGGTCAGATAAATTAAATAATGCTGATTTTTTAAAAATCACAATGTATGAATTTCTTTACATTTCTTCACATGCAAGTATCATGACCATTTTATAACAGCTGATGAGAACAAAGGACAACTCCACACAAATTGTCAGCCAACTGCAAATTAAATCAAATAACAGAGAAATATTACTGATCCTGGAAATCTGAAATTAAAACAGGAAATATGCCGAAAGTCAGGCAGCAAGTGTGGAAAGAGGAATAGATCCAACAAAGGAATAACGTTAACATTTCAGGTCTGCAAGACTCAGGAGAAAAAGCAGTTGGTGAGCTTGGGTTGAAAGGGAGAAAATGATGAGAATGGTAGGTTCATGACAGGATGAATCGCGGTAGTCAAAAATTGTGGCGTGCCTCTTTCCCAGATCATCGCCCTGAAATGTTAACTATTTCTCTCTCCACTCAGTCTTCTGACCTGTTGAGTGTTTCCAGCATTTTCTGTTACAACTTTAGTAAATCTTATTGGTTCACAGCATCAATCAAACACAAAGAGGGAAAGGCAATTATACACATAAACCAATGGATGCTATCTGAATGCAAATACTGTCAGATTTTTGATGGCTTTATACATAAGAGGGCAAATCTGTTTCATAATCAGGTCAGAGATTCTTCATTCCTAACCTTAATGAAAAGGTTGATAAATGAGTGTAAAGCCTTGTATGTATTGTTCCACATACTCAGTAAAACAACTACTGAAGGTGGCGAACTTCACACAGACATATGTAAACGGGTTTCAGATTGACAGTACTGGGATAAAAACCCCCTTCAGTACGAGTTCCACGTCTCACACCATCCATTTTCGTGGTCGGGTTGCCATTCTTACACCTGATGAAAAATGGTTTAACCTTGGCAGTGTATTCGGTACATATATTCCTCAATGTGAGAACAAACAAAATAATGCATTCCTAGGACATACCTTAAAATTGATTTAACCATATTGGAGAGTTTCAGGAAGTTCAATGTCAGGCACTGAAACCATCCCAACAGTTTTTAGCGTCGCTGGCATCAGAGACAGGTCTCAGCATGTCGGCACTTTTCTAAATTCCAGCCACTAATCTCAGGATGTTATTCAAGCATCCACTAGTTACTGTAAAATTACGCCAACCAGCCAGGCATTCGTTCTTGGTTAAAACTCACATTCTTACTACAAGCTCAACACAGTTCGAAATACTTGGAATGGTCGGGAGAAGATTAGGGTTATTAGCATTCTGTGGGTTTGTGAAGCATTTCAGGTTTTTATACTGTCTTTGAGATGTATTCAGTGGGGAAGAGACATTCACCCACCTCTTTGTGTACTGTGTGTTTGCAATAGGGTTGCTATCGATGGTGACGTTCCTGGAGTTTGTCTCATGTGGCATTTTCGGTCACATTGACATCTGACCTGACCACCTCTTTACATGTTTTTGGGGCTGACTAATTGACTGACTAATGAAAAAGTTATTAATGTTTACTTTGTAATATTTGGGTGCTCTAGTCATGGGTTTGTTGTGCAAGAAATGCTGAGAACAAAAAACAGAGGGATAACTAAGCTTTTGGAATTGAGGGTAGAGAACTGAGTAGGAGAGAGGAATCGAGGGTGGGGAACTGATGGTGGGGAAACTGAGGGTGCAGAGCTGTGGGTTGGTAACTGAGCACAGGGAACCCAGACTGGGGAAACGGAGGGTGGAGGTTTGGAATTAAGGGAGAAAGAACCAAGAGAGGAGTGGGAGTGGGAGCGGGAATGAGGAATTGAGGGTGGGAAACTGAGGCTTGGGAACTGAATGTGGAGAGCTGAAGGTCGGAAAATTAAGGGAATAGAACACAGGGTGGGGAACTGAGGGTGCAGAAACTGAAGGTTGTGAACCAAGAGTTGGGAAACAGGGGAGTAGGGGGAACTGAGGCTGGGGATGCAATGATGGGCAAGTTGGGGAAACAATGGTGAAGTGATGGTTGATGGTGCTTTCTCTTGTAATTCCATTACACTTCCCTAAATATTTCCATAATCTTTTGAAAATATTTATCCAATTCCCTTTTTGAGTGAACCTTTACACTCTTTCTTAACAGGCACAGATGGTGAAGCATCACAAAGGCTAAATGCCCTCAATTTATGAACCTTCATTCTCCTTTTATATATTCTTATCAGGATTGCCAACACATTGCACAGTTGTTGCTCATTTCCCTTTTAACTAATGCCCCTGGTCACAGGGTTAACAGCCCTGACCGTCTGATGTCAGTAATTGTCTCTTGTATCTACTTTCTCAGTTCAGCCTGAAACCATTAGGGGAGGTTAAACTAGATAAACTGCTGAAGAGCAGCACAACCTGAAACTCCTATAAATGGTTAGTTTGACTGAGCAAACACCATAAATAAAACAATATTAACACAAGTATTACATAAGATAATGTAGGATTTTACAACAAACTATTGAAAATTATGTGATGCAAGGTACTACAAAATATCATGCACTAATATGATCTTTGAACTACAACATATTTACTCAGCTTCAACCATTAACTGTAATTTCAACTCACATGCACTTCTCTCTAATTCTAACTCTGTTTGCTCTGGAAATTACTCAAAGATTCATTCCCATCTATTCAAACAATCACCCCTCTCCACAGACCCCTAGCAGGCTGTCACTTTAAGTATTAAATATTACTTACATGTCCTGCTGTCTTTAACTTTAAACAATTTTGAACAACTCGTCCCAGTGATCATTCAGGTGTGCACAGGCAGTCAATCCTTTTCCTCAGCTCTTTGCAATTTGCCTTGGTTCGTCCTGAACCCTCCTCATTTAATCATAGAAAAATCAGTGACAATTTAACTGACACATCCACCACCCCTGCTAAACACAACCTTTGATTGCAACAGCTTTATCTTAATTTTGCTTGTGTGTTGTACACCTTTGACAATTGTCTTTCCCTTACTCTTATGTCACTGCATTAGTCTCTTATTCTCTCATGAGAACATTGTCCGGTTTAATACTTTGACCATTTATCACACAAAGGTGTTTGGATGGTTGGAGTCCTGGATTTATCACTATTTTGAAAAGCCGATGAATAGATTTCACTGCAGCATTGACCTTTCCAAAGGCTATAGTACATCTGGTGAGAGTGATAACAGACAGAAGTAGTATAAATGACACCAGCATGTACAGAAGCAACTTATTAGGAGTGCCATTTGGGTAGGTTGATGAGAATAGGGGGAGCTGACTGACAGAATGATGATTGGGGTGACTGACCATGGTGAAGGTAGGGAGGAAGGATGAGGATGAGAGGGGAATGGAACCGAAAGAATGTGCATTAAATGGAACTATGGGCACTATTGAAAGTGAATTGAGTATAAGGAGCACTGGTAAGACTGATTGTCCAATAACCAGTACACAGTGAGCAGAAATTCTCACCAACTAAATTTTAGGAAGACCTTAAACATAGTCTTCAGAATGCTATCCCTTAGACATCGACTCTATCCCTCTCCGCAGCACCTGTCCAAAGATGAACCAAGTGTAACTATGGTACTGCGTTTGACCCCCCACGTGACCCCTGGACCATCTATTCACCTCATCACTCAGGCCACCTATTTCCATCTCTGTAACTCAGAGACTGAGTATTGTGCAACGAGTAACTCAACTTCTGGCAACTTAAAGCTTTTCCATCCTCGACAAGGCACAAGTCAGGAGAGTGATGAAATAATTCCCATTTGCCTGGATGAATGCAGCTTCAACAACTCTCAAGAAGCTTGACAAAATTGAGAGCAAGGCAGCCATTCTTGAATGGTACCCCTAACCACTATTCCAAATGATTATTGCCTCCACCACCAGCACACAGCAATTGCAGTGTGCACCATCTACAAAAGCACTGCAGCTTCTCACTTGGGCTACTACAACAGTACCTCTCAAAACCACTACCAAGTAGGTCAAAGGCAGCACATGCACAGGAACATCACCAGCTGCTCCCTCCCCTCCAAGCTGTACACCATCTTGACTTGAAATATATCAGCGTCCCCACATCACCACTGGGTCTCAGATCTGGAACTTCCTCCTAATATCATTATGGAAGTACCTTCACCAGAAGGACTACAGCAGTTCAAGAAGGCAGCTCACTACCACCTTCATAGGGCATTTAATGATGCTTGCTAATGATGCCCAATTCTGAAAAATGAATAACAAAATACTTTAGGACATTTTTCTATGTTAAATTTAAGTTATTGCTATTTTTGTTTGTCCAAATGGGATCCTTTGGCTTATATTCCTTAGTTTACCCTTTCCCTACAAGGGGAAACAATTTGTCACTCTTTACTTGCAGAACAGTGCCAGGCTCTACTCACCCTTTTACTGGATGCTCCTCTCGCTGAGCTGCTTCCACACACTACTGCTCTCAGACTCACTCAGATTCACACTTTAATTGCACTGGAAATTCTTCCTTTAATAGCTCATCACTCTGTCATGCCCATTCCTGCCTACTCTGAGCTCCATGTGAAATTCTGAGCCTCACTTCCAAATCATTTCCCGGTCTCCCTCTTTCAATTTCTGTTCAGCTTCTGCCCCCTGATGTCATGGAAACAGTCCTTACAGCACACTTCAAAGAACGCTCCACACTTTCCAAATCAGATTTCAGCGACATCCCCTAACTATAGCAATGCAGCCCTCTCCCACACTGGTCATTCATCAGCCCCTCTCTAACTTCCCAGCACCTCTCAATGTTCACGGCTCTCTATAACCACGCTCTGGTGACGTCACAGAGTGGGAGATGGCAGAGGATGGAGATTGTTGACCTTCGTTCCTCAACGCAACATTCGGGGGAGAAATCCCCAAACTAAAATTGTTTCCAGAGGTTTGGAGACCACAATTTGCAATTAAAATATGGAGAATGAGGCAACGGTTTTTTGTCAAAGGATTTTCTTGTGTAGCTCTGGAATATAGGACTCTGATGCTCCCAGGAGCAGAGAGCATCTGCTGGTGCAAGGTCATCAACTTGGTGGAGAGTTTGCTTGCCTGGAATTTGTCATCTAGAAGCTGTCAAAGACCAAGACTCTCTGGGATATCCATGATCCAACCTCATTGCCAAGGAACGTCCTGACCTTTGGCTGTTTAAAGAGGGAAAACAGGTATGATCTAAAAGCCCTCTCCCAGTTGCTCAAGGAGCAGCTGACTCCCCCTCTTGCCTATCCTTTAGACTGAATGTTCAGGAAAATAAGCGAGTATATTCAGGGAAAGAAAGAACTTTGAGCCTGTGTAACTGCTTCCACCCCACCCCATCTACCTGCTTTGCATACAATGACCCCCACCACCGTCACCAATACAAACTACAATTCAAAACAAACCAAGTGCTTTCAGCTGTAATGAGGAATAAATAGAAATGTGGCAGCAGTAACAATGAAAAATGGAAGTCCACTTTGAAGTACAATAATCGTATGGATCAATATCAACAGTGGTTGAAAATGATGCCTTTGAAGTACATTCATGGCTTGTGCAGAATGTTTTCCTGCATTGTGTTTGTATTTGTTCACCATTGTCTGTGAATAATGTTTACCTTGGGGGGGGGGGGGGGGGGTTGGGGGGTGGAAATATTATCACAGTTCAATAACTATCATGGACAGGCTAATGCGTTTTATACAGATATGAAAGATCACCAATTCCTTTCTCAATTCCTTCAGGGAAGAACATCAGTGGCAACGGAAAAGATTGTCTGTCTAATTTAATTTTAATTAAAGGTGAAGGCATTTCACTGTGTGTTTTGATGTACATGTGACTAATAAATAAAAATCTTATCTTAGTATCGGTGTTGGTTTGCTTGATTACTGTACTTCAAAGGAGACTGATGCCATTCCTCACTGTTCATGTTGCTGTTCTTCTATTCATTCTTCAATACACCTGCTTCTGATACATTATTTACCATTGTCATTGGTTCAAAGTCAGTGGGTTCATTTACCACAATTTGAGATTTGAACACACAACTTAAATATGTGCTGTATTGTGGGTGCACTCATTGTATGAGGGACAGTGCTGTAGATACGTTGCATTGTCAGATATTTAATAAATATTGACTTTATCTCTGTCTTCTGCTTAAGTTTGTCTATTTGTCCCACTCAGCCATTCTTTCTATATTCTTTTCTCTGGGTCTCTCTTTCACTCTATCTGTATGTCTGAACATATATTTTCACAGTGGTATACGAGGACAGCTGGGAAACCTGGAATATGACAGGACCTTATCTGATTTCCACCTCCCCCCCCCCCCCCACAAATTTACTGGTAGTCAGCCAGCTGGAATAAGAGGTTGCTTTCAGCCAGGTGGGAAGGCTGCAGTACAAGGTGAAAGCAGGAGACAGAGGGATGGAGAGGAAATGGGGGATTACAGGGGAATCAAATCACCAGGCGTCAGCACTTAGGTGAATCTGACTGCTGAGGAGCAAAAATGCTTAAGGAATCGGACCATGTGGGTCAGCTAGTGGGGAATCAAATTCTGGAGAATCTGGTTACAGGGAGTTGGCACAAAAAGATCATACAGTAAGAAGCCCTACAGACCACCACACCAACTATCATTCACCTATCTTTTCTAATCTCATTACCCAGTACTGGGTCCACAGCCCTCTAAGCATTGGCAATTTCAGTGCTCATCTAGATACTTAAATACAGTGAGAGTACCCTGCTCCACCACTCAGACAGTGTGCTCCAGATTCCAATCATCTATGGGTGAAAGAGTTCTTCCTCAGATCCCCTTTAAACCTCTTTCTCTAACCACATTCTCTAATTTTAGATATCTCTCCAGTGCAATCACATCCTCTCCATAGTGTGGCAACCAGAACTGTATGCAGTGCTCCAGTTACGGCTTAACCAACTTTTATATTCTATGCCCCGGCTAATGAAGGCAAGAATTCCATGTGCCTTCTTCACTATTTTACCTACTGTACTGCCACCTTCAGGGATCTTTGGACTTGTACACCAAGATCCCTCTGATCTCAATATTCATTGTGTATGCCCTACCTTTGTTAGTCTTTCCAAAGTGCATCATCCAAATTTTCCATCTACAATGTTCTTACTGAATACAGATGAGAAGTATTCATTTAAGACCTTACCTGACCTCTAGCTGCATGCACAGATAACTATTTTGCTCTCTAATGGGTTCTCTGGTTACCAACTTGCCCTTCATATACTTATAAAATGCTTTGAGAATTTCCTTAAGTTTGTCCACCTGTGATATTCCTGCCCTCCCTTTGCATTCTTAATTTTTTTTTAAATACTCCCCTATACTTTCTGTACTCCTGCAGGGCATTTCCTATTTTCAGCTCTATGTAGCTGCCATATGGGCCTTCAATATCCCTTGATATCCAGGGTTCCTTGGACTTGCTGTACACGTACTTTTCACCCCTGTGGGAACGCATTGGCCCTGAACTTTCATTATTTCACTTTTGAATGACTTTCATTCACCCGATGTGGACCTACCTGCAAATAACTGCTCCCAGTCTACTTTTGCCAGGTTCTGTCTCATGATATTGAAATTAGCCTTCCCCAAATTCAGAACCTTAATTTCCAGACCATCCTATCCCTTTCCCTGACTACCTCGAAAATTACAGAGTTTTGGTCACTATCTTCAAAATATTCCATATTCCACTTTACTCTGTGGAATTTAGTTGATGAGGCAGAAATATTGTTAAACTGAAGAACATGTCAGTAATTGATGACTACTTGAATATACAAGTAAAGAGCTTAATGTTCTGGGTGCATTGATGAAGAAACTAAAAGAACAATTAGACAATTAGAAGAAACAACATGATACTGAAATTAATTATCTCATGACTGGTGGGAGGGCAGAAAAGGAGGGTTTAGAATGCAAGAATTCTGAGAAACAGCTTTAATCCAAGAGTTGGGAATGTCCCCATGTATAAGGAGCAGGATTGAGAGGTTTCTTATTTTTTCTGGTTAAAGGTCATGGGGCACAATTGCAATAAATGATCAGTGCTCATTGATCTCTTCTCAATGTGCTTGGTACATTGAGATGGCATAGTGTGAGAAACTTACTTAGAGTTTGGCAGGGTTCAGAATGAGAGATAATTGGTGATGACATGACAGATCCCAGCTGCACTGAGGAAGAGGAGGGGAAAGAGACTTAATGCAGGCAGCACAATGGTGTAACTAATGAAGCTGCTGCCTCACAGCTCCAGTGAATCAGGTTCAGTCCTGACCTCCAGCATTGCCTGTGTGATGTTTGCACGTTTTACCTGCGACCATGTGGGTTTTGCCCTGATGCTTCAGTTTCCTCCCACATCCCAAAGACATGAAGGTTGCTAATTTATTTGCCCCTATGTAGACAAGTGGTAGAATCTGGGGACTGTTGATGGAAATACACGAAGAACTAAAATGAGAAAGTGTAGGATTAGTGTGAATGGATGTTTGATGATTGATGAAGACTCATTGGGCTGAAGAACCTGTTTCTATGCTGTGTAACTCTATGACTTAACAGCAAAGAGAGTGTAATGTGAAAGAAACATCAGGTGACTAGCAGAGAATGGAGCAATAGCAAGATCTGATAAAAAAAGGTCTTTGAAATAGTAACTACATTTCTACAGATACTAACAGTTGAAATATTAACAACTTTCTACAGATACTGCTGTTTCCAGCATTTTTTTTCAGATTTCCAGCATCTGCAGTTTTTTTTTATTTCAAGCAGAGAGGTTAAGCCTGTGGAGGGCGCTGTCTACTCACTCCCCTTTCCCAAAGGTGTGGTGCTTCAGAAGGCCGAGTCACATCCACCAGCTCCTCCCAGAACACATGCAAGTGTGCTTGTCTGGAGCTGTCCTTCAGAGCTCAGCCGTAAACATCTCTAGAACACTTCGGATCTGCTGAGGGGAACCAAAAGTCCACATGGAACAAGCTGCTTAGGATTCCTCATCCCATGAGTTTTCCAGTGGCTGGAAGAGAGACCAATCATGCTGCTGCTCAGGATCTGGGAGACAACTCGAGGGTTCAGTTAGTGATTCACTCTGGAATAAAGAGTATAACATCCCCATGCCTCTACACCCATATCAGCAGTTCTGCAACTATCCATCCACTGGCTTCCAATCTGCCAATCAGCACCAGTCAATTCACTACACATTCAGCACAAAAGAAATGAAGGGCAGAATAGGCTAATCAAAAATGGGGGCATATTAGAGAAGATCTGTTGTTCTATTTCTGGATCTATTCTGAACTTTCAAATATTATGGGGACCTTTTTTGAACTACTTTCAAAACCACTGATTTGGTGCTTATAGTACAGATATTGGCCAAGACTACTATGTCTTTAGGATGTTACTAGACAGCTTCGGTTTTGGTAGTGGGGTTAGATTTTCTTTATAATAAAATTATTCTGACTTATCCATACTAATTAGTTATCATTTTTGTTTATTAATATGAAACATTGTGATTTCTAGTGTGATTCAATACAATTTATTTTGTAACATCTTGTTTTTTTTTCCTTTGTTTCATGCACTTTGTACTTTTTACTTGGAATTAATAAAAATATTGAAAAAGAAGAAAAATGGGGGCATATTGGAAAAGTGGTAGGAATAAATAAGTAAGTGTGATCTAACTAATACTTCAAGTACATATATAAAAACAATGCCCAATCATCTATCCTTGATGATGTCTTAAGCTTTCTGACATCCACGACCTCCACATCATGTAGCGACTCCCACAGGGTGGTCCAAATACTGCACCCTCTTGTGACGTTCAGGGGAGTAAACCTCTGGGTGCCAGGGGTCTTGCCCATTTGGGACCCTGGTCCCAGATTAACAAGAGAGAAGGCAGCATGTCACAGGGCCAAGGGACAATTGGGAAGGAGGCTGGGGATAGGAAATGTGCATGTCAGATACAGTTGGTATTTTCACCTTGCTTACACCCATCTTCTCTCTTCCAGGAGAGCTGAATATTGCTCTCATCTCTCACAGACTGGAGATGATTAGTGACACCTTATCGATGTGCAGAAGACAGTAGGCATGTTATTGCAAGGATATTGTCGGTGCATGCATCTTGACCTAATATCACATACCTTGCAAAATTGCTGCTCATTCGTTGATGCTCCCCACCCAAAGTTTAACACTTCTGTCCAGCTGAGCACAGCTTCCAATGCATAATTTCCACTGCAGTCTCTGCCCAAGTTTAGTATCATCATGCCAACAACCAGGTCACATTCCCACCAAGCTAGCCAAGAGAACCCACCAGTGTATTTGTGTCTGTGCTAGTGCCCTTTGACATGGCACCCACTGCAGGAATGAGTTCTACTGAGAAATGCTCTTCTCCACACAGGGGTTCAGCTTCATCATGTGATGTCCTAGAAGGAAAGAGGTGGATAGGATTGAGAGAAGGAATTTCACCAATGTTGAACTTCACAAAATTAGATCAATCATATTTGATAAACCGTTGATGTTAACCCACAGTGACTTCGGCTGGCAGGAAACTTTGAGTCTCGAAGATGAATGCTGTCACTCTGTGCTGATGCTCAGCAAGGACTAATTGCTGCTACCTTTCAGATCCAACTTCTCCACAGGATAAGCTGCACATTGTCGATGGTGGGGTCAGCCTTTTGTCCTGGGTCGCACCATGCCTTCTGTCCTCTTGCAAAGCCTCAGAGACCTATAAGTGATTTTTCGGCAGCGTATCCGCTGAGGGTGAAAACAATCCAGAAGTACCACAAATGACACTGACATATATTTAAGTTAATGTTATGCTCCTGCTACTCACCTCCTGAGTCATTCCTGCCTTGTGCTGGCAGCAGCTTTCTCTCACCAGCCAACAGCTTATCTGTCAAAAGCAATGCTGCAGCCCTCAAACTCTGTCCTTAGTTTTATCTCTAACTCATCCTTTAATAAGTCTATAAGAAAGCATGCTACATGGATTTGTATCACACATGCTCATTCACATTGGAAATATGAAGCCTGATGTTCCCATTCTAATCTGAGCGAGGTTCACATCACAATCAGTATCTACTTTTGCCCAACACTACATTTCTGTTTTACTGATGGACTTGATGAACATTCTTGAGGATGAGAATAATGTTGCTTCCACAAAAAGCAATACATAATAGCATAAATGAGAGTAGACAAATTCCATTCCAATCCCTGTTCTCTTGGTGTTCAACTTGCAACCAATTTATCCAAAAGAAAAGATTTCCTTCTTCAACTTACCTCCAGTAGAATGTTATCCCAGGCTATACTGCAAATAAGCAAAGGTTTTAATTCTCACTTCGCTACCTTTGGGAAGAAAAAACACTCCTTAAATAACATAGTGATCAGTCCAGCTCGTTAGAAATGATGGTCAATGTACATTCCATTGTCATCAAACACATCCTCCACCAATCTAAGCTCCAGAACTTCATCCAAAGTAGCAAGAATAGGAGGCACATCACAGAAAGAAAGAGATATCAATTAGTGTGTTGATTAAGTTTTCACCCAAGATAATATTTCCATTAAAATTAAAGTTTGAACATTCAAGTAAGTGACAATCTTCAAAGATAAAGAAATACTTTTGTCCAAATGATTTTTCTCTAGCTATACAGACGAATAGGCTTAAATGATTGTGAAGAAAGCTAGCACAGAAAAAATTGTGATGCACTTTTACTTATTTAAGGAACTGTCTTTGAAAAAATGCTTTGAACAAATATTGATAATATTTGAAGATTAATTTTCTTCATAAAAGCCTTTTAATTCCATTGTCAAAATACAAAAAAAAACTATTTCTGATTAGAATAGACTACAGGTCGCCAAGATCTGTCAAACATTAACTTCAAAGTAAAGGGAAAAGGAAAAAGATGTTAAACAGGATGTTCCTTCACTGTCCCCAGTTTTGTACGGGCATACGTAGCCAAATTTAACTCCAAGAAGAGGTAAGCATGTGGAATAGGCTATTGGTGGCAGAGAGAAGACACAGACCAATAAATCTATTAAGAAATCATTCAAGACTATAAATGGGAAGAGTAAATGACTGCAGAACTTCACAGGATCATTCAGCTTCAACTGGTTGTATGCCTTTCTTCTAATGACTTGTCTATGCACTGCATGTCTATGTTCTACATTAAAAGAAAGCAATAGATGCAAAGATGGATGCTTGTTGCTTCAATTGAAGACTTCTAAATGAGAGAAAGTTTGAACCAACAAGTTTGGAAATAAAGCAAAAAAGAAAATCATAAAATTAATGCTGCTGCAAAATTGTGTGCTCTTTGATTTTCAACAAAGCTGAGCTTATTACAAAGCAGATGTTTAATTATGTGTCTTTTGGGATCTGCTAATGTTTAAAGAGAACAATAATAAAATAATAATCTAGATGAGGGTTCTGATAAACAACAAATGAGCAATTCCTAAAAGAGCTTTTTTTTAAAAGATGTGATTGGTTTTACATTCACCCTTAGGTTAAAAAAAATGTAAGCACGCAGTTTTTGTTTACTGCATGTTTTGCCAACAGCAGTAGTCAGCAACACTGGGATTAAATGGCAACAAAAAGAATCCCTTTATATTGGAAATCCCTTTGATGTAGCATTGCACAACTCAGGCCAATCTCTGGGCATTTTCCATTGCAAGAACTGTATACTCACATCTTCCAGCCAATAATTCCTGAGCTCCAAGGCTGTTTGGCCTCAATTTATAAACCACAATCATTTCAATGATTGCAAATCTTCCATGTTTGTCAGTACAAAAGAATCAATCTTTCAAAGTTACAAAATAAGGAAAGGACTGGCACAGAAAGAGGTTCAGACTGTGATTGGTACAACTCGTTGACTGTCAATCAGCAGTCCACCTTACATCTTGTCTTCTATTAAAGTCAATGGAAATAAAAACACTGAAAGGTGTAAAGGGCCTTGTTGAAACCTCACTATTGTTCAATCTATCCAATACAGGAAATTCAAAATCCCCTTCGAAGTTCAGTCCAATCTAATTACTCCTGCCCTCTGTCCTTTCACAGACTTTCTCTGTTGTTTTTTTACATAACTTCTCCCTTAGTACTTCAAGTCTTGAACTTGCTGTTCAGCAGCATTTATCAAAAGCACGTAGGCAGGGAAGGAGTGGGGGTTGGAGTGGGGAGGTGGAGTGGGGGAGTTGGGGGGTGGGGCGTGGAGTGGAGGGGGGAGTAGGGGAGTGGGGGCTGGAGTGGGGAGTGGGGGGTGGAGGGAGGAGTTGGGGAGTGGAGGGTGAGTGGAGAGTGGGGGTTGGGGGAGTGGAGGAGGAAGGGACAGAGATGGAGGGGGTCTGGGGGAGGGATGGAGAGGGAGGGGATATGGGGGAGGGAGGAGGAAGAGGAAGGCGAGGGAGGAGAGAGTGAGGGGAAAGTGGGGGGAGGGGTGGGGGAAGAGGGGGAAGGGAGGGGGAGGGGGAGGTGGAGGAGGGAAGGGGAGGAGGAGGAGGGGAGAGGGGGAGAGGGATGGGAGAGAGGGGGAGAGGGAGGGGAGGGGGGAGGGGGAGGGGAGGGGGAGGGTGGGAAGAGTGAGGAGGAGGAGGAAAGGGTAGGGGAGGGATTGGGGAGGAGGGGGAGGAGGAGGACCAGAGAAGGGGAGGGGAAGAGGGGAGGGTAGTAGGGTGGAGGGGGGTGGCGGGATGGGTGGAGAGGGGGTGGGGGGATGGGGAAGAGGGGGATGAGGAAGGAGGAGCAGAGAGGGGGGGAAGTGGGGAGGAGGAGAGTAGGGGGAGGTGGAGAAGGGGGAAGGAGGAGGGGTGGAGAAGGGTGGGGAGGAGGAGGAGGAGGAGGGTAGGGGAAGGGGGATGGGGAAGAGGGGAGGGGGAAGTGGGGGAGGGGGAAGAGGGAAGTTGAGGGACGGGAGGTGGTAGGTGTAGGGGAGGAGGGGGGAGGGGTCGGATGGATGGTGGGGGAAGGAGGGCGGGGGCGAGGAGGGAGCTGGGGTGTGGGAGCAGTGTGGTGGAAGGGGGAGGGAGGGGGAGGGAGGGAGGAGTAGGGGAGGAGTGAGGGATGGGGAGGAGGAGCGGGTGATCTTTATTTTTTCTTGCTTTCATTGCTTTTCTGTATATTTCAGTGGTTTGTTTAGATTTTTTTGTTTTTAGTGGACTTAAATATTTGTAATAGTTTACATTTTTTAAATTATATTTGAAAAATACATTCAAAGTGAGATGGCAACCTGTGGAGGGGTGGGGATTGTTTTAGCTGCTGTGAAAGATGTCCAGGACTTTTGTTCCTCCCCAGCATCTCACTCCAAAGTTAAAATCAAAGTTGAGTTTATTGTCAAATGCACAGGTGCAATGATAAACTTACTTGCACCAGCATAGCATCTGATTCCACAACGTTCAGAAGAAAAACATAAATTAAACATAAATTATACACAATTTTTACAAGGAACATGATTAGAACATTAAAAAGTTCATTGTAGAGCAAAGTGGTCGTCATGTTGCTGTACTCCATCCCAACCCCATGAGACAGGGTTTTGCCTGAGAGAGCCAGCTGCTCTGCAAGGCTTCTTGCCATTCCAGATCACGCCATTGGTCAGTGAAACTCCTTCACAAGCCAAGAATTGAGAATATTTATTGTATGTCAATTTTGAGCATGTCGTTTCACTGCTGATTGCAAAATCCAGGCCTTCTTCCTCGGATGCTGCCTGAGCTGCTGACCTTCTGGAACAGCTTTGCTTTTATTTTACACTTCCAATGTCCACAAAAAACTAGATCCTGTTTATTATTGGAATAATTTTCGCTTTCTGGGTAATTGTAAAGTGACTGGATGACTGAGTCTGTCACTGAAAGCAGTAAAACATTTGTTTTAGTGATCTGCTGAGTTCTGACATTAATAGTCACTGCAAATTAATCATCAACAAAGCTGTAATCAACATGAACACGTGTTGGTTATATCAGCAGTGATGTTGCTGCCTTCCAGTCACAGCACTGGCCTCACTGCCTCCTGACTTCTTGTTGTTTAAACTCACCAGCCTTCCAGTCTCAAGCTCATGCCTATTTTACACCATCACCCTTACCTCTGTCCCCAATCCTCTGGAAATTAGGCAGCACACACAAATAGTTAATGCAGGCAAAATGATATTACTGTACTATAGTTTAATACTGAAAAAGAAACAGGACCATTACAAATCTAGACAAACTGCAGCTGGTAACTCAAACAATATTAAGGCTTTAGGGGTCCATTTCTGTGCAGTTTCTCTCTAATTTGTCTTCTAAACTGACAGGAGTGCTGCAGAAAATTATGATAGGCCTGACAAATAGTTCATTCCCACCGTGTTTAAGCTTACTAACATAACTTCGGGTCATGCGTTCATGTCATCTTCTAAAAACTGCAATTACCTAAATGAGATGAGAATGAAAACCCTGCATTTGCTGAATTCCCAAAAATGATGCAGCTGCATTTTCTGGTGATTGGGTGGTGCTGTGGAGCAATTTATCTCTCAGTTCTCTCACAATCCAAGCAGCACCGGACAAAAGCAGAATGAAATTGAAGCTGGAAATATGAAACAAAAACAGGGAATCTTGTAAATAGATTGGGAAAAAAGAGAATCAGATTTAACATGACTACCTCTACCAGTTTCTTTGTTCAAAAAAAAACAAGGTTCATCTTATTTGCCTTCCACCATCCAGGTAGGGACGGTAATATAATAATACTAAGGTTGATAAATAGTCATAGCAATCAGTCTCTCAGTCAACAGACCAGACACAAGGAAATCCCCAGATGTGGAGAGCCCTGGGTTCAATGGTTTAAACTCACCAGTTCTTCCCAAGCACATCGCACTCAGCATACTGCATATCTAAAATGATTCATATATTACTTACTTTCTGGAATAAACCTATCTTATTTGCAATTGGATGGATCAGTGTAAAACTCATTCTATCATTCTGCAGGGAGTGCGATCCTAGACTTGCTTCTTGCTTGCTGAAATCTTGTACTAAAAACCTATCAAATGAACGTGACAACACCATGAAGCAACTAAATAATACTACTGACAGATCCAATATTATTATTAATTAATGTATATAATTCAATTGCAATTCCACTTCCCTATTTCCTCCATTCCTCACTCCTGTGTTTATGCCTCCTTTGGAAACTGCGGTAAGAAATGTTTCCTTTATTAGTTCCCAGAGGCAGGATTATTAGGATTATATCTGTGGTCCTGGGGTGCTTGGAGCCTTGGATTGTTTCTGTAATTCTGAAGTAAATTAAATATAGAGCAAGAAACACTGGAAAAAAAAATACAGAAATCACAAGACAATTGGCCCAATTTTAATCCGCTTCACCTGGTAGAAATAGAGTCATAAAATTATAGAGTTGTACAGCATAGAAATGGACCCTTTGGCCCAACCTGTCCATGCCAACCATAATGCCTATCCATACTAATCCCATTTGCCCATATTAGACCTGTATCCCTCTATGCCTTTCCTATCCAAGTACCTGTCCAAATGTCTTTTAAATGTTGTAATTGTGCTTTGTCTGGCAGCTCATTCCATAGAACCACCACAATCTGTGTAAAACCTTGCCCCTCAAATCTTTAAATTTCTCCCCTCTCACCTTAAATTTATGCCTTCTAGTTTTAGATTCTCCCATCCTAGGAAAAATACTCAATTTACCCTTTCAATGCCCCTCATAATTTTATAAACCTCTATGAGGTCATCCATCAGCCTCCTCTGTTCCAGTGAGAATAAACCCAGTCTATTCAATCTTTCTTTATAAGCCCTCCATTCCAGACAACATTCTGGTGAATCTCTTCTGCACTCTAACTAATGCTACCATATCCTTCCTGTAGTGTAGTAACCTGAACTGTACACAAAACTCCAAGTGCAGCCTGACCAGTGATTTGTACAGCTGCAACATGACATCCCAACCCCTATACTTAATGCCTCAGCCTATGAAGGCAAGCATGCTGAATGCCTTCTTCAGTTCCCTATCCACCTGTGTTACCATTTTCAGCAAGCTATGAACTTGAACCCCAAGATCCCTCTGTACATCAACCCTCCTGAGGTCTTTGCCATTTCCTTTATATGTCCTGTTAGTATTTGATGTCCCAAAATGCATTACCTCACAGTCACATGTGAAATTGGAATAGGGAATCCAATTTAAATAAGGTGAAAGATTTAGATCTTCTTCTATTTATTTTGCTGCCTTCCTGGTAGGTTGAGTAGTTACCTCTCTTTTGAGCATAGGAGTAGGACATCCAGCCTCAGCTATCTAAATCCTTTGAATATAAAGATGTAGTCGCAAAAAACAATTTATTTGACAAAATGACGTTTTCCTTGAGGACCTCAGGAGGTTCAATGTGGGCAAGCACAACAAGTGACCTGACCTACATTGGTCTATGCTCTGGAGATTACCCTCGTGGGTTCTCAGAAATCTGCATTATTTTGTGGCAGCTCCTGAGCCAGGTTAAACAGGAGTACCCTGTCACTGAGTAGACCAGGGCAAGTTGAGGGTGGTGACTCAGGTGACACCACCAATTTCTGCTCACTCTTTTCAATTTCTGCTCTTCAAGATTCACTCTTGACCTTAACTCCGATATTCTGGAGGTGTTACTTATGAATCAGCGAATGGTTGAGAGTGATGTTAAAGTATTTTGGTGTTGATGAACGGCCAGCCTAGGAACAGCACATGAATTCCTTCCTAAGCTTTCGGGTTGTTCAGATGGAAGTCTTAGCAGCATTTGGTGGAATCTTCAGTTTTCATAGACTGTAGATCTTGTGTTCTTTTAAGGTCCTGATAGTCTTTAATCTGACAAGCAAGATCCAGTCACCAGCATATGCGGGAGGGAAAATGTGTAGATGGAAGAAGGGCTGTACCCAGGACTGATCCCTATTGGAGACCATTGTCGATTGGGCAGCAGGTAGGCTGCAGGTGGCATATTATGAAGCTCTGGCCCTGAACACTGTGATATCCTTTGTAGGAACTCCCTGAGTCCACCAGCTTAGCGGGTGGTTAGGTGCAACAACATCTGACCATCAGTTTGTCTCAGACGTCTGCCTTTGACTGTGTCTACATAGAAGTCTGGGGGATGCTGAACCTGGATGGTTGAAACACCAACCAATGTGATTCAGCCCATCAACAAGGAGAGAAAGAGAGAAATGCTTCCCTCTTTTTTTTAATTTTTCACTGGACTGCCATTATTTTATTTTAATTTAAAAAAAATTTTTTTTTAATTTTATTTACAGCATGGTAACAGGCCCTTCTGGCCCAACGAGTCCACGCCGCCCATTTTAAACCCAAATTAACCTACCCGTACGTCTTTGCAATGTGGGAGGAAACCGGAGCACCCGGAGGAAACCCACGCAGACACGGGAGAACGCACAAACTCCTTATAGACAGCGACGGGAATCGAACCCCGATCGCTGGCGCTGTAATAGCATCGCGCTAACTGCTATGCTACCGTGATTATAGGAATCAATCCCAGGACAGATCTTGTCCAGTGATTTTGGTTACTAGCAAGGGTACCTGCCGATTGGTGTGCAGCAGGGTCTGATTAAGAGGTGTAATGTGCTGCAAACCCTTGAAAAAGAATTCTCAATATGAAAATGTCAGTATTTACCTGCAGGTAGGATTTTCTTGTGTTAAAGTGATAGGAATGATAATTTTACTGAGATTTACTCCCTGCTTTTTTGGATGATAGTCATTTCAAAGGTTTCATCCTGTTATTTATATGCAATTCCAGTTCTATGACAGCTCTGCCAAAACTCATGTCAGGAATCTATATTTGGGCATTTGGGAATGTGATTATAGGAATCAATTCCAGGACAGATCTTGTCCAGTGATTTTGGTTACTAGCGAGGGTACCTGCCGATTGGTGTGCAGCAGGGTCTGATTAAGAGGTCTGCAGTCATCTGATGAGGCACTTTAATGTTTTATCAGGTTCAATGGCACCTTCTAAATCTCAAGCTCAGCTAGAAAGATAATAGCAGTAGGAGAATGGAAACACCAGCATCTGTGTTAGAAGTTGTCAGTGTGAAAGTGGCATCATCAAAGTACACATGTGGAAATGTATAAATAGATAGGAACAGTCACATACTATGTTCCAAAATGGAAGACAGACTGGGTATGATGGGACTTGACCACAATCAATTTCTGTGGTCCAGAACTGACTATTTGGGCCTCTGCTTATCAGTACTGAGTCATCTCAGCTGGATACAGAAGGGCACTGAATACTAGGGCCATTGTTCTTGCTCAGAGGCAATGAACAGGGTATCTGGTAAGCATCATGGGACAACCCAGAGCTGGTTATCATCCATCCATAAGGTGGTTAAACTATCGCCTTATACTTTATGAGACACCTGGTCGGGTATGTATGTGGTGCATGTAATCAATTGTTAGTATTATTGGTCTGTGACCAGCTGGGGATGAACTGGAAAGAGGCATAAAAACAGATGTTTTCCTTTAATCTGTGGAGAAGTTGTCTGGAACACACAGAGCTTCTCTCCACCGGTAATAAACAATAAACCTTTGATGCTTGCAACAACCTGAGTCTTGAGTGATTCTTCAATTTTCTCCCTAATAACCTGTAAGTTCTCCTCAAAGTCTAACCCCAACATTCTACTGACTAGTAAATATCTTGCAGATGCTTCACTGCTAGAGCTTCCTACCTCACACCACCATGGGAATGTCATCACCACCCACATTGCAGAATGTAGTTTACCACCAACTTCGCAAGGCCAATCCACGAATGAATAAAAAGGCTACTTCTGAGTCTCAGACTTAAAAATTGGTATCAATTGCTGAATAAAGTGAAGAAGCAATTCTTTTAATAAATTGAACTCAAAATAATCAGTTTCAACTGCAAATTATGCAGAGATTTCTTTTATTGATTGCTTCTATCTAAATATCAAATTTTGGAACAAAAGTGCATTATACATTGTAATTTGAAAAAATATCTAATGACTTTTCCAAATTAATGTCAGAAGTATACTATTAAAATTGGCATTACCACAAAGCTGTTATATTAAAACCCTTCACGAACACCCCAACTGCTCCAGGCATACAAACATTTTAAAATATATGTATCTTCAGTCAAAATATCTGTTATATTAAATATAAATATGCTTTTCCTTGTAAGCTGCCCCGATTATAGTGTTGCATGTTCTTAACTGCATAGATTAGATAGATTATTTCCACACATTTGCTTCATTAGGCTACATTCCTGCCATCTGTTCTCCAGCAAATTACTGGGAACAAGAGGTATTAACCCACTTAATTCATTCCCAGGTGTAATGCCACCAATGATACATTTTTGTGTCTGTCAGTTTATAACAATATAATGAGCTGTAGCTGAAATATGGTCAAGGTGGTAGCATAACAACAAAAGCGGGTTTGCTTTATAATATTACACCAGCACTTGAATATATCAAGAAAAGGCAGAGCAACCATAATTTCTCATATAAGACAGGTAGCTCTACTCTTACCCACTACTAAAATGCTGCCTGCACCTGATAGTCCTACTTTATATTATTTAGTGCTGAAAAAGTATACAGTATGTTACTAAATATATTTTTATTTAAAGCTTATTTGCATAGATTTCAAACCTTAGAAAATATTGCCCTATATTTGGTTACATTTGAACAAGTTAAAAAAACGTGCAAACATTTCATGGTTCAGAAACATCACTTCCATCGTAGATTATGGGTTTTTCAACTGTTAAGCGATAAAACACCTTCTTTGATGTAAACCTAAAAAAAAATGAAACTAGTTACTTTGATGTAATAATCATTTGGATTTAATGAGAGAATGCTAATATGCTCCATTTGAAAAGAAAACACAACTGAAATCTACCAAAATCTTTACAAAAATCTGCCAAAGTGGAGATTAAATGTAAACTTTGTTCCAGCTTCTTTAAGACTTCATAACTTGATCTGACAACACATTTAAAAAATAATCTGGCAAGCAAATTACCCACTCAAAACCTGCTCAATTTTCACCTCACTGATTTTGCAGCTACTTACAAGTTTTTTAGGTGAGCATAGCTTGATAAATTTAATTTTAATTTAATTTTAATCAAGAGTCTTTTCAGGAGGATGTAAACTATTTCCTAATGTTCAAATAGCTCAGAAACCTCCCATACTTTAGGGAAGTGGAAGCAGTATAACTTTGTGATTTCCTCGTCCAAGGATACCTTAGCATAGCCTTGGCCATTTCTAAATATCTTCATCAGTGCCCTATTTAATGGTCCTATGAAAGTCTCTACTTAAGGATAAAAGGAAAACTTCTTCGACAGGCACCTTCACACAGGCATCATAAAGGATGGAATTCCATGCACAGGTTGAGCTGCTGAATAATACTTTAAGTATGAAGTTGCAAATCGATGCCAGGAGCCAAGGAAGTAAAAGTTAGCCCTTCAATCAATGCTAGCCATGAAATGGTCAGCATTTCAGTCTCCCTGAGGATGAAGATATCATGTGTTTCTCAGATGCATAAGGAAAATCTACTGATGATTCAGAACCATTTGAAAATTGTCAGAGTAGGAACTTTTCAATTTGAAGGGAGCTATTATCAACACACAGATGGCCTCAACAGCTGCCTCCATTTCTAAGAGACCAGCTATACTTGTGAATTCCTTTGCTTAAAATGCCATTGGCTCATTACTGAAATCAAAGTATATGAAAAGATTCGTGTCCTGGAGCTGCATTGAGCATTAAATCATAAAACATTGCAGAGATCTACTGTAGGCACTTGGAAAGATCCTGTGGCAAGGCAGTTGAAGTCAAAGCAACTTTGGTTCATTACCACGGACAGAGCTGTCTAGCCATGTGGTCAAAGACTTTCCCACAGAATTTCAAATAGCTCTATAATGACAGGCTTTGAAAACACAAGGGTGCAAATACATTACTCAGCAGAGAGGTTTCGGTAGGACATGCTATCTCTGAAAAATATGTGAGAGTAGATTCTTTGCAGATGAATATTTCTTTGTCTCTTGCCCAAATGTACTTTGAGTGCTAGTCATTACCTTACCAAAGCCTCCAATAATGGACTTATGATGGTGCTGTAACCATTGTGACATTCATTGGATGGGTATCTCAGCAGCTAAATGCTTAATTAAGTAAACCCTGTTTGTTGTAGCACATTCTGTGAACTTTGTAAAGTTTGACATCTAGCAGTCAGTACTAAAGATGCTCAGTCATGCCTCACAATGTCAGTACAGTATCCCTTTAAATGGACATTACAGCATGATGTACTCCCAGTTATACAATGGGACTTCAATGAGGTTTGAAGATCACCCACAAAAGTTTCAAGTTATGTCAGTGAGTGGGAAAGTATCAAGTAAATGGATTATAATGTCAGAGGACGTGAAGTTGCTCAATTTAGTAGGTGGAGATGCAGACTGAGGTGATAATCAGATCAGCTATAATCATACTGAACGGCTGAGCAGGCTGAAGGGGCAGTGGCTTTTCCTGCTTCTAACTTATACGTCTGTGTTCATAGGTAACAGGAAATACATGAATAATTATGCTATTTGGTGCAAAGATCGTGTTACAGATATATCAAAGGTGCAAAGCTGAATTGCACAAAGAAGTGCCCAGGCTAACTTTCCCATCATTGTGTAATTTTAGCACAAAAATAAATACTGATAAATCATGTGAACATGGTTTATCTTTGACAACATGCTGTTCTTGATAAGTTCAATAGTCGGTGAAGGACAATTCCTTAATAAGAGAACATATCAGATTTAAGAACAACTGACATAGCTCACCTTGAAAATGAGTTATCAAATATCAGCAAATACTGTCCTGGATTCCTGGCCTTCATTTGGCCTTGTATCGTTTCCTTATGAGAATTACAACGTGTTAAAGGAATTAAAACCTGTGTGAAAACAAAACAGACAAAAAATTATATAAAAAAGACAATCTGAAATCTGCAAATTGTTAATTTGTATGCTATTTGTTTTGGAAGAAAATTTGTCTCCTTAGAAGTAAATTGTTGTTAAGTCTCCAGATGGTTAAATGCAATTTTTTTCATATAGAGTGCTTGTTGAATAATAATCTGGGATAAAAATTAAAAACAGAGGATCGGCTAATAGCATAAAACAGAGAGTTATGTATGAACCAAACAAAAAAGAATTCAGAAGATTTAGCACCCTTGCACAGAAATATAGCTCATCTACTTACAGTGAAGACAATGGGCACAGTGATTATGGCAACAAGAACAAAGGTAGAAATTGGAGCCCATACCAACAGTGCACACACAGCATGTATAGCAGCTAGACCCACAGCACACTTGAAATTGAGCTGTAGCTTTCGTTCCCATAATCAGAGTGAGCTGTTTGTCCTGATCAATATGAACCCATTTTAACCTCCCCACATCCTCATCAACTTCCTCCCCTAAGGTTCTACCACTCACCTACTCACCAGGAGCAATTTACAGTGGCCAATTAACCTAACAACCGACACAGCTTTGGGATGTGAGAGGAAACCAGAGCACCCGGAGGAAACCTACATGGGCACAGGGAGAAGGTGCAAATTCCATAGACAGCACCAGAGATCGGGATTGAACCCAGGCTCCTGGGGCAGTGAGGCAGCAGCTCTAATAGCTGTGCCACTGTGCTGCCCTTTGAAGTTCAATCCTGGGGAGGGAAGGTGGCTGAATGAAAGCAGAAAGCAGTCCTGAATGATGCTTTGGAGTTAGAAATGCACTCTTAATTTTTCTGTTCCACATCAAGCAACAACAAGAAAATTTACCTTTGAGGTGGGGCTGCTAATTAAGCTACATTAGTAAGGAGAAAACCTGACCAGAACAGGTCAGCCCTTGTTCCATTCAGGACATGCCAACTTGGCAAAGGAATTCTGAAGCAAGTGTTGGATCCCTTAGTGGAACTGACAGCTCCAGTTCAACATACTTCTGGAGTATCTATCCATATGACCACTTGTCCAACTGCCCCACCCCACACCTCTCATTTTAGGTTGCTGCTTAGCGTGTCAACAAAACTGTTTATTATTAAAACAGAAGCACCTATAATGCAGGCACTGAAATGGTGCAATTCAAAACCAATGATTCATATCCCATCTTTTACCACAGAACCAAGTGCAACAAACAACAATTTCTGCAACAATTTATTCAATAGGCAAGACATAAAGAAATATAAACCACATAAAAATAATTACAAATTATACAAAAAGCAAACTTGAAAGATGCAATAAATCTGAAGATGCTGTAAAACTAAATTTAATGAAAAAATACACAAAGTGATTTCACAGACAACCTTAGAATAAGCTTCCTACTTTGGAGGCGATCTCTCTCCTGTATGTGCTAAATGGTATTTAAAATACTGCCACAATTATTTAAAAGGTTGCAGCTGCCATTTCAAGTATAACAGCATCACATCAATCTTCAGTAAAGGAGGGACTCGAATAACACACTTATTTAAAGCATTCACCAAGTCCAAACCATGCACTGAAGCAATGGGGCACTGCTCTGCTTAGTACTTGGGACCACTCCTTTGAAAAGAGTGATCCAAAATACTTTGCAGAAGATGGCAAACAAGGTGATTATACTCAGCAAGATACAGAGAGTGGTTCTAAGTGTGACTGAAGATGACACTTTTCTACCTATCCCTGATAACTTTCATCCCCTTGTTTATCAAGAATCTATCTACCACTGCCTTAGAAGGCTTAGAGATTTTGTTTTCACCTTCCTTTGAGGAAGAAAGTTCTTAGCACTCACAACTCTAAGAAAATAAATCTGAGGAGAGATGTCAATGTAAATAATTTTAAGCAGTTTGTTACAAAAATTATCTGTGTCAACTGGACACACTACATTGCAAAATGGAACTTGGAACAAAAATGTATAATGGTTAGGAAATCCTAACTTTTGACTCTGCTGAATGATGTCAATTTGGAAATTCTTGCTTATATTAATATAAGACTGCAGCTGGCTAAGTCTCGCTAGCTAAGTGTTAGCAGCATCCTGCTCATCCTCCCTTTCATTCAAATGCACATGGGCATATGCATGACAAACACAAAGCAAACTCCTCTTGGAAGATGCTGGAAATCTGCAGATGCTGGAAATCTGAAATAAGAGCAGATAGTGTTGCAAATACTTAGCAGGTCAGGCAGCATCCGCGGAGAGAGCCTCCCCATAAGTAGGTACTGCTTGACCTGCTGATAATTTCCAGCATGTTTTGCTCTTCATGATGGTATGTAACGTAACTTAAATTTTCTTTCTGTTACTGTAAGCCTGGGAAAAGAAAACTGCAAATTGCTTTCAGCAAGCTAACATTTGCATTCCTCTCACCAAAGCTCAGAAGCACCAACACAGCACTTTGATGTGGATATGGTAGCCGTGGGTCAACCTACACAAGTAGCAAGAACCAGCAAGCGATGGTGCCTGAGGAAATTCAGGGAAAGTAACGTCTTTGTTATTCTAATTACTTACAAATGAGTAGCAACTTTAATACTTTATTAAGAAATACAGTCATATTCTGATAATCCAGCATCTAGCTGTTTAGAAATCTTGATGGTATTACTCACATTACTCCGGTATGTGAGTTGGGGGTATAGAGTGCAAGTGGATGTAGCACTAGAGCCGGGGTCACTGTGTTTAAAGGGATTTCATTCATTATGTTGTGTTTGTTATTATACTGTGTAACAGTATTTATTATACTGTGTAACATATAAAAAGTGAAATAAATGTGTATTTGATTATTAATAGGAATAACATCCAAAGTTCAGAAAACTTGCTAGCTGGCAATACCAAAGTCCAAGCATTATCGGAATTTTATGGTACAAGGTTGAGCTTCTGCAGTACATAAGGGAATGCCAATCATTGTAAGCATGCAAAATCCATGCATGCTACTTATTTAATTCAGCCTGCTTCATGGAAACTTGGATAACTTAAAGTATCTTGTCCTAAGTTCAAGCAGTACACACACCAGCAAATTTGCATTTGTACATTCTATAATTTTTCATCTAAGTCACCTGATTCTCTTTGTTTTCTTTTGCCTGCTTTTGGCATAAAATTAGCAACAACAGTGGGAACTTTGCTAATTAGGATTTAGAAGCACACATTACTTAATGACGAGTTCCAGTCAGTTACATTCCTTTGCAAATTTTCTCATTATCCCCACTAACCAGCTGATCTGCTCTTAATTGGTATTTCTTACAGTTTTGTAATCAAATGAATAAACATTACTCATTATAATCTAATATATTCCACTATAATTATTGGCTTAACAAACCACTACTGCTCCTTCTCCTTATCTTGTTAAGTGTCCAGCAAGCCATCTCCAAGGAGTATCTTACTGTTGGCTTGGTGACCTGTCTGCAGTGAAACACTTCATGCTTGAAGTTAAGATTATTTGTGCATTTTAGAGTAATTGATACTTGTGCTGGAACTGGAGCAGGACACTAATGAGATGCTCTGCTGTTGAGGTCAGACTAAATAGTTGCAGTAAATGAGAGTCAGTCACTTAGCTCTGCCAAAAGAGTGATGAATACCCAATGATTTGATCATGTGCTAGTCGCCACAGATTGGACAGTGGGAAAACCTAAAATGGAATGATACATCAGTAACAGTTTCAGCAGTAATTATAAATGGGAACTATTAGTGAGAAATTAGTAATATTTAATAATCATCCAAACAATTGGTCTCAAGGAGTGGTAGTCTGTGAGAAACAACAAAACAGGAAAAGTTTAAGTGAGATAGACCATGAAAGACAATAATTCAGGGGAAGGGTAGTCTGTGGTAGTTTGTGTGGGCTGCGTGATCAAATGGTCACTTGAGATATACTGAGTATGCTGCCCTATAAACGAGGTGCCTGCTGCTGAGCCTGGAAATGCTGGTGTACTTGCTGGACTTTTGTTACAAATAAAATATTTAATGTTCTTTTGCAAAAGCACATTAATCAAAAAACATGAATCTTTTTAAGGCTCTTTTGGTTCCTCTATTTGTCCACTTCCATTTCACAATTATTACATATTTGAGATAATAGATTAGAACCAGTTGTGTCTATTTACCTCTCACTGATAAGTGGCACAATACTAAACAGATTCTTCATAGCGCCACATTTCACTGGGACAGATACTTAAGAGCAAACCTGCTGGCTGAGAGAGTACGGGAGACGAGTTGCATGGCCAGAGTCTCATACTACATAATCGAATCACGTGGACAGGCCAGAACAACATTCATCCATGAAACTGCTGAAAAAAACATTGATGGGTGGTAAAAGTGCCCCCAGCTTTGCCAGGTTAATAAAAATATATCAGTGTCTATCGTGGCTGTAAAGTGCTGTGCCCTATCCTAAAAATGATGTAAAAGTTGCTGTATAAGTGCATATCTACCTTTGGTGCTTAATTCAAATAAAGGCAGCAGATTTTTAAATAGTAATGACTGCCACCCTGATATTGGATGCAGACGTACTCGATATAATTCATAAAGTTCAGAAAGCTTTTGTTAGGGTGAATACAAGGCAAAATGGGGCAGTGTATGGACCCTATGGCTCCTTACACTTTGGCGAAGTTCACCAGATCTATGACTTTAGGGAAGAGGTGAAGGTGTAATGGAATGCACCTTTCCCAAAACAAACATGCATAAACTATGTTACATCACTGGTGTTATCCAAAAGGAACCTCTGGCAATATGCTTAAAGGTTTTGCTAGCCACAGTATGAAGATGCATATTTTGGTGGAATTCTTGAGGAGCTACTGCACAGATTGGTTATAGTTCCTGCTGTGAAGTAAGAACATTACATACCATGTTCTTCATTAAAAGTCACATCTCTGAAGAGCTCCCTGAAGTTCCAATCCTCACAATGCTCACTTCTTCTATATCCTCTTTCTTGTCACAGCTACTCCTGACTTCCTTGCTATTCCTCGTCCTTCTTATTTACTTATCTCTGAGTCAAAATTTCAAAGGAAACAACCCTAGATTATCTTTCATCATAGCTAAAATTTTCCAGCCAAGGCAATCTCCTGATAAATCCAGTGCAATCACATCTTTGTTATGGGTGTACATATGTGATGGTTCAGTAATCAACATGACTACTTTGAAAAATGTGAGTTTTTTAACTGGCCAGATTTATGGCAATTAGTGATTTTTGAAAGGTAACCTTGTAAGCAAAATAACGAATTTGTTTGCTTGTCTATTGATCAGCAGGAATGCCTACTTATCTAACAATTAGAAGTAGCTTTTAACCTGTTCTGGATTGGACATTTGTGCTGATCAGCATGTTAATTCAACAATTAATGGTTCCTCCATGAAGTATGTTTTTGAGGTACAATATCTTTATGAGGTATGAATCATAGAAAAAGGCATGATGCAGGTACTTGGAATCTCAGTGGGTATTTTTCAAACAACTGTCAAAACCTCAGAGATAAACATAACATTACAAACTGCTAGTTATAATATTTCTCTGAGCTTTCCACCTATCATTGGTTGAGGTAATGGCAGGAAATGAGCAATATCTCACTAGCTTTGCAACCCAAAACATAATGTTATTGAATAACTACATCATTCAAAATAAAAATAATATAAATATTGATATAATTATAATATAAAATTAGGTATACAAAACTATAATTTTTTATTGTTCACATTATGTATTTATATTCTCCTGCTAGATTCAATTTTAGAATGTACAGCAAATTCGGCAGAGTAACAATTTAAGAAACAATCCCAGTACAACAGTATACCTCCTCTTACCTTGCAGTGTTCATATGACGTTTCTTCGCACTCTTGATAAACGACACTAAATGATATGCTCTTTGGATCAGAAGAAAAGACCCAGCTAATGGTCAAACCACATTCTTCAACTGCAATAGGGATAAGACTGTAGCAACTGGATTTAATAAAAAGCTCTCTACTACTATTTCCAAACTGTCGAATCTCATCCACTGTGAGGGGTATTTTGAGTCTAAGATGGAAAAGAAGACAAACAAGGTTTTAACAACAGCTTGCATTTATATAGACCTGCGAATGTAGTAAGACATTGCAAAGTACTTCACTGGGGCATTATTAAGCACAATTAGTGACTGAGCTACATAAGGAGATGTTATGACAGATGTTTGAAACCTTGATCAACATGGTAGGCTTTTCAGAAGCATCTTAAAGGAGAGTCAGTGAAACGATTTAGGGACAGAACTCCATAGTTTGTGGTCTTGATAGATGAAGACATGGTCACCAATAGTGGAATAATTAACATCACTACTGCGAAACAAGTTATAATTGGGTGCACTGAGATCGCATAGAGCTACAAAACTAGATGAGATTGTAGAGATAGGGCACATGAGACCATGCAGAGACTTGAAAACAAATACGAAAACTTTAAATTTCAGGAGTTTACAAACTTGGAACCAATTAAAGATGTGCACAGTGGTGTGTGAATGGCACTTCATAAGGGTTAGGATAATGGCAATAAAAGATATCAAAGTGAAAAGAATTCAGTGCACAGTAGTCAGCATTCTGCAATTATAAGCGAATACTGTGGGCAGAAGGAAGATTTCTGCCAGCATATGCACTTGCTGGGATGTTGATCTCCAAGTTACACAACTAACTGTATCACTGTTCAGCTATTCACGTTCACACCAGGATATGCGAGAGCTTTGGAAGAAATTGGGGAGGGGAATCTATTCCTATAGATTCAATTACTGAATTTCAGATTTGTTATGGGTATTTTATTTAACTTGTATCAATACACATGAGTAAAAGTTAAAATACCGCTCTTGCACAATGATTTAAGACCAAGCTGGTAGATTGACAAATCATATAAATCATATAAGATGTAAATAAAAAAGTAATCTTGCTTAAAATATTAAAGAAATGTGTCATCTTTAATTTTATGCCTTTTGGAAATCAAGTCATCTTTTACTCGCTTAGCTATTCACAGTAACAGAAATTTTGACCAGGGGTGCCCAAACTTTTTCATGCCACTGTATATTTCTTGGAATATTATAGTCAATCTCATTAAGCCTTGTACAATACAGTAGAAGAGATTTAAACAGATGCTACAATAAATGGAGATGGCTTTGAAGGAAATGGGTTTTAGTGGAGCTCCACAAACCCAAGAAACCAAGACCAAGAGGTCCTTGGCTGTGGCACGCTCCTCCTGCAGGATGTGGGAGATCAGGGACACTCCCAGTGTCGCTGATGACTTCAGTTGTAGGAAGTGCACCCAGCTGCAGCTCCCGACTGACTGCATTAAGGAACTGGAACTGGAGCTGGATGTAGTAAGGATTGTCTGGGATGCTGAGAGCATCACAGACAAGAACTTTAGTGAGGTGGTCACACCTACAGGGCAGGCAGCAAGCAGATAGCTGGATGAACTCCAGGAAAGGTAGAACGAGTAGGTAGACTGTGCAGGGTTCCCCTGTAGCCATTCCTCTCAGCAGAAGTATACTCCTTTGGATACTACGAGGGGAGATGACCTATCAGGGCACAGCAGCAGCAGCCAGGTCAGTGGCACTGTGGCCGTTTCTGAGGCCCAGCAGGGAAAGGTAAAGTCAAGCAGAACAATAGTGATAGGAGACTCGATAGTTAGGGGGACAGACAGGAATCCACAGAAGAGACACGAAAGAGCCATGAAAGAGACGCCAGGATGGTGTGTTGCTTCCTGGGTGCCAGAGTCATGGATGTCTCGGAGTGACTGCACAACATTATCAAGGGGGAGAATGAGCAGCCAGGAGTCATGGTGCCCAATGGCACCAAAGACATAGGTAGAAAGGGGGAAGAGGTCCTGTAAATGAGTATAGGGAATTAGGAAAGAGGGGTGAAAAGTAGGACCTCAAAGGTAGTAATTTCTGGATTACTCCTATTACTAAGTGCTAGTCAGGGCAGGAACAGACAGATAGAACAGATGAATGCATGGCTGAGCAGCTGGTGCAGGGGCCAGGATTTCAGATT
Source organism: Pristis pectinata (assembly GCF_009764475.1). Classification (NCBI taxonomy): domain Eukaryota; kingdom Metazoa; phylum Chordata; class Chondrichthyes; order Rhinopristiformes; family Pristidae; genus Pristis; species Pristis pectinata. Next base: position 93,210,292 of record NC_067409.1, on the reverse strand, counting down.
CCTGGATCATTGAAACCTCTTCTGGAGCAGAGGCGACCTGTACAAGAGGGACGGTTTGCACCTTGACTGAAAGGGAACCAATATCCTGGCCGGGAGGTTTGCTGGTGCTACTCAGGAGGGTTTAAACTAGTTTGGCAGGGGGATGGGAACCAGAACGCCAAGTCAGAAAGGGGAGGGATTGAGAGGAAGGTAGATGTCATGACCAGTAAGTCTGTAAGGAAGAACAGGCAGGAGCAAGGTAATAGACACAATGGGATGGATAGGTTGAAGTGTGTTTATTTTAATGATAGAAGTATTAAGGGTAAGGGTGATTAACTTAGAGCATGGATCAGTACATGGAACTACAATATTGTGGCCATTACAGAGACTTGGTTGAGACAGGGACAGGACTGGATGATTAATGTTCCAGGGTTTGGATGTTTTTGAAAAGATAGAAAGAGAGGTAAGGGTGGGGGGGTCAGTTGCACTATTAATCAGCTGCACTCAGAGGGGACATAATAGAGGGCTCATCCACTTCGTCTATATGGGTAGAACTCAAAAATTACGAAAGGTGCAATCACCCTGATGGGATTATACTATAGACCCCCCAACAGCCACTGGGACATTGAGGAACAGATATGCAGGCAGATTAGGGAAAGGTATAAAAACAACAGGGTTGTTGTCGTGGGTGACTTCAACTTCCCCAATATAGACTGGGACCTCCTGAACGCAAGAATTTTAGGTGGGGCAGAATTTATTAGGTGCATCCCAGAGGGTTTCTTAAGTCAGAATGTAGCTAGTCCAATGAGAGGCAGAGGCATACTGGAACTGGTGTTCGAAAATGAGGTGACTGACCTTTCAGTGGGAGAACATTTAGGGAACAGGATAAGAATGGACCTTGCAGGAGAGTATTAAATTGGAACAGGACAAATTACAGGAGTATTAGGCAGGAACTAAGGAGAGTTAATTGGGAACAGCTGTTTTTGGGCAAGTCCACATCTGACATGTGGAGGGTGTTTAATGACCAACTGCACAGAGTACAGGACAGGTATGTTCCAGTAAGAAGGAAGGACAAGGATGACAAGGTAAGGGAATCTTGGATGTCGAGAGAGACGCTGAATTAAGTCAATGAGAAAAAGGAAGTGTATGTAAAGTTTAGGAAGCTAAAATCAAACGGGGCCCTTGGGGATTATAAAGAAGCTAGAAAAGAACAGGAAGGGAATTAGGAGAGCCAGGAGGGGCCATAAGAAGTCCTTGGCAAGTAGGATTAAAGAGAATCCTAAGGCATTCTATACATACATCAAGAGCAAGAGGATAACTAGAGTGAGGGTAGGACCATTCAAGGATAAAGGAGGGAACATGAGCTTGGAGGCAGAGCATGTGGGCAAGGTCCTAAATGAGTACTTTGCGTCAGTATTTACCAAGGAGAAGGACATGGAGTGTGCTAATATGCCAGGGTATTTTGAGATAAAGTAAGAGGTAGTGTTGGGTCTCTTAAAGAACATTGAGATGGATAAGTCCCCAGGGCCTGATGGGATATTCCCCAGGTTATTAAGAGAGGGAACAGATGCAGTTGCTGGGGCCTTGACCAAGATCTTTATGCCCTTTTTAGCCAGAGGTGAGGTCCCAGAGGACTAGGAAGTAGCTAATGTTGTTCTGTTATTCAGGAAGGGAAATAGGGATAATCCTGGAAACTATAGACCGGTGAGTCACATGTCAATGGTAGGAAGCTATTGGAGAGGATTATTAGGGATAAGATTTATGAGCATTTGGAGAACCATAGCCTAATTAGGGACAGTCAGCATGGCTTTGTGAGGGGCAAGTCATGTCTTACTATCTTGATTCTTCCAAGGAGGTGACAAAGGTGATTAATGAAGGAAGAACTGTGGATGCTGTCTACATGTAAGGTGTTTGACAAGGTCCATCATGGCAGGCTCATCCAGAAGAATAAGATGCATGGGATCCACGGTGACTTGACTGTTTGGATTCAGAATTGGCTTGCCCATAGGAGACAGAGTGTAGTGGTCGAGGGGACTTATTCTGGCTGATACTAGAACCTCTGCTGTTTGTGATATATATAAATGACCTGGATGAAAATGTGGATGGGTGGGTTATTAAGATTGCAGATGATATAAAGATCGGTAGTGTCGGGAATAGTGTAGAAGATTGCCAAACAATACAGAGGGATATAGATCAGTTGCAGATATGGACAGAGAAATGGAAAATGAAGTTTAATCCGGCCAATTGTGAGTTGTTGCACTTTGGGAGTTCAAAGGAAAAAGGATAGTACACTGTTAAAGGCAAGACCCTTAACAGTGTTGATGTACCGAGGTATCTTAGGGTCCAAGTCCATAGCTCCCTGAAAGTGGTTGCACATCCTGATAGGGAAATAAAGAAGGCGTATGGAATGCTTGCCTTTATTAGTCGAGGCACTGAGTTCAAGAGTCAGGAAATTATGCTGCAGCTTTATAAAATTCTAATGAGGCCACATCTGGAATATTGCATTCAATTCTGGTCGCCTCATTATAGGAAAGATGTGGGGGCTTTGAAAAGGGTGCAGAAGAGATTTACCAGGATGCTGCCTGGATTAGAGGGCATGTGCTATAAGGGAAGGTTGGTCCAACTTGGGTTGTTTTCTCTGGAGTGGCAGAGGCTTAGGGGAGACCTGATAGAAGTTTATAAGATTATGAGAGGCAGAAATAGAGTAGACAGCGTCTACTCATTTCACAGAGTCGAAATATCTAATGTTAGAGGGTATGAATTTAAGGTGAGAAGGGGTAAGTTCAAAGGAGATGTGCGGGGCAAGTTTTTTACACAGAGAGTGGTGGGTGCCTGGAATGCACTGCCAGGGTGGTAGTGAAGGCAAACATGATAGAGACGTTTAAGAGGATCTTAGACAGGCACAGGAATGTGCAGAGAATGGACTGATATGGATGTTGTGGAACATTTCCCTTGAATCTTCAAGCATTATCCTCAGCTTCTTACTACCTGTTACTTTAGTTCTTCACCCCCAATGCCATTTTGACCTCTCTGTCTTCAGCCTATTTCAACAAAGCTCAATGTCGGCTCAAAGAATAACATCCCCATCTTTTGACAGGACACATTATAGATTTCTGGATTCAACAGTTTCAGATACATTATTTTCAGCATTTGGATTCACAGTTCTGGTGTTCAGCTTTCTCTTTCTGGTAACTTAAGACAATTATTCTGTTTTTCCCATTTACACCTCCTGCAAACTGACCTCTTGTTATTCACGAATTCTTCTATCACCCCTTTTCTCCCAGAAGGGTCACCTCTTCTGTCATTTACACTCTCTTGCCTTTAATCTTATTCCCTTGTGTTCTCTCCACCCCTCCAAACCTTCTCCACTTCTTTAAAGTCATTTAATTTCTAACTTTCCCCAGTTCTGGTGAAAGTCAACAACCAAGGAGGCAAGAAAGAGGTTAACAGTATCAGAAGATTTAAATGATCTTTTGTCGACTACTCAGAGGGTAAAAAAACATAAAGGGTTTTTATGGGATATTAGACTTCTTTCAGACATAGACTAACCAGATGGGCTGCAATAATCTTTACTGGTTCCCAGAAATTTCTGCGTTCTAATTTACCTGGAAAGCTTTTATATGATACTCACGTTATTTCACCACACTTCAACAAATTAATCTCTGCGTCTTGCATAGATTGTCTGGATCCATCTTCAGCTGGAATTCTTGGACCATCAACTGATGGAGTATCACATGCTGGACTTCTGAAAGAGTAAATTTATATCACTGGATGTGCAATATCTTTAGTCATGTGAACATAAAGCAGCCTCATTTGCAGAGTTGAAAAATCAAATAGAAAATAGTGGAAATACTCAATCGCTATCTAGATTGAGAAAGAATATGTTTGACTTATTACCTGTAGAGATTCTGGTAGTCCTAGATTCTATGTATTTCTCAGGCTTTGTAAATAAATCAGCCATATTTGGAGTCACAAGTTGTTCTTGGAGCAGGAGGACTAGTGGTTATCACAGTATAGAAACAAAATCATAGGTGCCCAGCAAGTTTTCATAGAACATAGAACACTACAGCACAGTAAAGGTCTTTCGGCCCAGTGTTGTGCCGACATTTTATCCTGCTCTAAGATCTATCTAACCCTTCCCTCCCACATAGCCCCCTATTTTTCTATCATTCATGTGTCTATCTAAGAGTCTCTTAAATGTCCCTAATATATTCTGCCCCCCACAACCTCTGCCGGCAGTGTGTTCCACGCACCCACCACTCTCTGTATTACTTACCCCTAACATCCCCCCATACCTTCCTCCAATCACCTTAAAATTATGTCCCCTCGCGTTAGCCATTGTCGCCCTGGGAAAAAATGTGTAATGTGCAATTAACCCAGGTGTAACAGGAATAATAGGTTGCTCCCTTTAATGTCCTTTCCATAAAGGGAGAAACTTGAAAAGAATTTTGAAAAATAGATGAAGACCAGTTGGCATAGTGTCTGTCATAACCAAAGATATAGGAAGGAACAGTTGTTGAATATTGCAAACTATAACTAAGTTATGTAGCAGCTATATGAAACTTTGGTTTGACCACATTTGGAGTATTGTGTGCAGTCCTTGTTTCTGCATTACTGGAAGGATATGGAGGCTTTGGAAATGGTACTGAAGAGGTTCACCAGGATGTTGCCTAGAGTAGACATTATTAGCTATAAGGAGAAATTGGATAAACTTAGATTGTTTTCTTTGCAATGTCGGAGCCTAAAGGGTGACCTGATAGAAGTATATAAAATTATAGAAGACGCAGACAGGGTAGATAGTCAGAGTCTTTTTCCTAGGGTGGAAATGTGAAATACTAGTGCGCATAGATTTAAGTTGAGAAGGAAAAAGTTTAAAGGAGATTTGAGAGGTGTTTCTTATACAGAGAGCGGTAGTTGTCTGGAATATGCTGCCGGGGAGGTGGTGGAAGTAGATAGGACAGCAACATTTAACAGGTATTACGACAGGCACATGAGTAGCGGACGGAGGAATATAGACCATGTGCAGGCAGATGGGATTAGTTTAACTTTGCAGCATGGTCAGCACAGACATCATGACTCAAATCATGTCCTGTACTCTATGTTCTAGTGTGGTGACCAAAACTGCACACAATACTCAAAATGCGGTCTAACCAATGTTTTGTACAACTGCAACATGATGTCCCAACTCTTATAAGATGCAGTCTTGACCAGAAATATCAACTATCCCTTTGCCTCTGCAGATGCTGCTTGACCTGCTGAGTCCCTCCAGCTGTTTGTTTTTTGCTTAAAATGCATTATCAAGGCAGTCAATTATTATTGAAATGACTGTGGTGAGGACAGGACAGGGTGTGTCCTTTCTGCTGTTAGCTCCTCCAATTATGTTGACAACATGGCATTAGTTCTACTGTTGAGTTCCACTAGGCTTCACATGCTCAAATGTCCTTCCCAATATGACAGTCAGCGTGATTTGTGCCACAAATAAAGACAGAAATTGCTGGAGATACTCAGCAGATCAGTCAGTATATGTAGAAATAGAAACAGAATTAGCATTTAAGTTTGAAGAACGTTCTGACATAGGGTCTTTGATCTGAAATGTTAACTCCATTCTCCTTTTGCAGATGCTGCCTGACCTTCTTAGTTTTTTCCAGCATTTTCTATTTTTATTCGGATTTCCAACACCAGCAATTTTTGATTTTCATTTCTCATGCAATAAATATGTTTGCACACTTCCAAATTGAACACAATTCAGCAACAGGAGCACCAAACAACAGATGCTGCATAGTTAAAATTATAAGGCTGATACATCAGCTGGAACTAGTGATTTATAAAGGATTAATATAACTTTCTTACTTTGTGCTCCACACATTTTATTAAGCCAAGATTTACAGTTTACCACATAAATGAGTTTAATGTCATCTGTGAACTTTAAGTCCCTTGTTCATGTTATGTCCAAAGAAGTGACCCTAATAGCCTTCTCTGAGAGATACCTTTTAATGATAAAAATAAATGCATTCATTCCCATGTTTAAGTAACTTTCAGTAAATTAAACCAAGAAGCGATTTCACTGAAGTACTGTTAAAATAAAAAAAAGAATTACACATTAATGGGAATCTATACATACCTATATATATGTTATATATATAGTGGAGATTTATTTTTAACATACCCTTCCTGTAACTGCCTCTGAGCTGCTTTCCATTCCACAGCTGTTCTATTTCCCTGTAAATGGTTTAGTTTGTAGTCAGTTTTTGTTTCTCTTTTGTTTCATATGTATGCCTCACATATTTTCACTGTTGTTGTTCAACACTATCAGTGAGTGTGTGCCTCCATCTGCACCTCCCTTCCAACTAGTTTATATGGCACTTACATTCAAGGATATCTGAATCGGTGGAAGTGTGTGTGTGTGTGGGGGGGGGGGGGGGTGGGGGTGGTGTGGGGGTGTGGGTGTTTGTGCATGTATGTGTGATTTAGGAGGCACAGGTGGAAAAAAGCTGTTTGAAACATGGTGGAGTTTAGTTCAGTTCAGAGAAAATAAGGATGGTTGAACAAGAACAAAGGCCAAGGAAGGTTAACAGTCTGGAGCAGAATGAGGGTTTGGGGGAAAAATACTTCTTTGGTGTAGCAGCACTCAGTATTGAAAGAGCATAGCCTAGTGTTTGGGCATGATGTAAATTAAGTCACATTGGAGTCATAGAGCCATAGTGACAGTACTCAGCACCATTCTGGGAGAATTTGGCAGCAGTGTTCTGTGCTCAGGGGGAGCTGAGTGTCTGCCAGTACACTGTTGGACCTGGAAATGGGACATGGCAAAATGAGGGACCTGATAATATTTAGAGCAAGTCTAGGGGAAGTATTTAAAGGATAGGGCCTGCAGGCAGCTGACACTAGGCTGAAAGAAAACAAGTTAAAGGATTGGCATTCAGGGAAGTGGGATGAGTAAAAAGATATATGAGGTAGGTATATGTTAAGTTACTCATTTTGCAGGCAACATGACAGCCAGGATAGAATATTCTAGTGTGACCAAAATGTGGCAGAGGAATAAATTCAGTTTTGTCAAGGAGGTTCTGGGCCCTAAAGATGTATCAAAGGAACACCTGAAGAAAAAATTGGTAGAGACCCTTGGGTAGTTTAAAGCTGCTTAAGATAGGATTTGACTTACTACAACAAAAAAAGAAAAAGCAAATAAGCAGGCAATCTTAACCTTTAGGTGTCTGTGGAATAAAGTAATAGAAAAATTTTAAGAAGTTAAACATATCAGGAAAGAGGAAATCAGCTTGCCAAAAAATGGAAAAATTATCACATTAGGAAAATCAATTGGCGCAAATTGTTGCTCAGTTGAATGCCAATTTTGGACATATGGGTGCTCCTTCTATTCCAAAACAGAGAAAGATATATGGGCACCATGTAGTGACAGCAGAGTGCATATAAAGCTAGTGCATTCACAGGTAACACCCATTGCTAGTATGTGTAGACATTGTAATATTGATTTGACACCAAAGATGCTATTCTTGAGCTCAAAACTCTGCTAACGCCCACTTTTAATCTTGTGTGCCTGAAATGATCGCTCTGTTTCAAGGGTGCTGAATATATCCAAAGAAGAGTGTATTATGAGCCTAAAATTGGATGGTAAGAATACAAAGTGGGTACTTAACCCTCCTGTGATGCTCAGAAAGTGAAAGCTTATTGTGAGCCAAAAATTTGTGAAGCCAATGTGCAGGTGTGGGAAGTGGCAGCAGCAGAAAGAGAGCAGAGAGTCATCTGACCCGGTGAGTTTTGTTTTCTCTGTCCATTTGCTTGGAGTTCTTTCTCCCCCCAGCAGAAGCCAGTGCACAGGTGCAGGAAGCGGCAGCAGGAGGAAGAGAGCAGAGAGTCACCTAACCCGGTGAATTTTTTTTTCTCTCTCCTTGTTTGGGGTCTTTAACCATAAAAGAAGGGTAGGGTCTAGTGGAGCGGCCATCGTTGGAGAGGCTATTGATGGAGTGGGCTAGAGTCAGAGTGGGAAATTAGAGGCTTTGACTCAAGAGGCTTCGATGAGAAGAGGCTGAGGCAAAAGAACTGGTAAGAAGGGTAAGTTTGTCATTTTATTATTGCTGCTTTGGTCTTAGATTCCCTCAGTACAGTGTAGGCAGGATGGCAGATACGGCAATGGAATGCTCCTCCTGTGGGATGTGGGAAATCATGGAACATGATGGTTTCCCTGATGACTGCACCTGCGGGAAGTGCAGCCAATTTCAGCTCCTGAAAGACCGGATTAAGGAGCTGCAGTTGGATGAACTAAGGATATCCGGGAGGCTGAGCGAATCATAGACAGGACTTTTGAGCAGGTGGTTACACCCGGACGGCAGGATTCAGGTAGTGGATGGGTGAAAACTGAGAGAGGTAGGGGGAGAAAGAAGTCAGTACAGGGTCCCCCTGTGGCCATTCATCTCAGCAACAAGTATACCCCTTTGGATACTGCTGAGGGGGATGACCTATCTGGGCAAGGCAGCAGCAGCCAGGCCAGCAGCACTGCGGTCGGCTCTGAGGCTCAGAAGGGAAGGGTGAAGTCAGGCAAAGCGATAGTCATAGGGGACTTGATAGTTAGGGGGACAGACAGGAGATTCTGCAACTGCAAAAGAGACACCAGGATGGTGTGTTGCCTCCCGGGTGCTAGGGTCCTGGATGTCTCGGAGCATTTGCAGAATATTCTTAAGGGGGAGGATGAGCAGCCAGAGGTCGTGGTGCATATTGGTACCAATTACATAGGCAAGAGGGAGGCAGAGGTGCTGGCAATGAGTATGGGGAGTTAGAAAGGAGGCTGAAGAGCAGGACCTTCAAGGTAGTAATCTCCAGATTACTCTTGGTGCCACAAGCTAGTGAAGGAAAGAACAGGATGATAGCACAGACAAATGAGCAGCTGGGGAGATGGTGCAGCAGGCAGGGTTTCAAGATCTTGGATCATTGGAACCTTTTCTGGGGAAGGGGTGACCTGTACAAGGTTGGAGGGGAAACCGATATCCTGGCAGGGAGGTTTGCTAATGCAACTGGGAAAGGTTTAAACTAGCTTCGCAGATGGATAGGAACCGGAACAACAGGTCAGTAAGTGAGAGAATGGGCAGGAGGGCTGATGTCAGGGAATGTAGTATTAGGCAGATTCCTAATAACAGATGTGATGGGATGAATGGTTAAAAGTGTTTGTACTTTAATGCTAGAAGTATTACGGGCAAGAGTGGTGAACTTGGAGCATGGATCAGTACATGGAACTATGATGTTGTGGCCATTACAGAGACTTGGTTGAGGGAAGGACAGGAATGGGTGACAGATGTACCAGGGTTTTGAAGTTTTAGGAAGAATAGAGAGGGGGGGTAAAAGAGGGGGAGGAGTTGTAATACTAATTAGAGATAATATATCAGCTGCACTCCAGGGAGACATAATGGAGGGCTTGGACACAGAGTCTATATGGGTAGAACTCAGGAATAGGAAAGGTGCAATCACTCTCTTGGGGGCGTACTATAGACCTCCCAATAGCCACCGGGACATTGAGGAACAGATATGCAAACAGATTAGGGAAATGTGTAAAAATTGCAGGGTTGTGGTCATGGGAGACTTCAACTTGCCTCATATAAATTGGGACCTTTTTAGTGTAAGAGGGTTAGATGGAGCAGAAATTGTTAGGTGTATCCAGGAGGGGTTCTTGGATCAATATGTTGACAGTCCAACAAGGGGAGAGGCTCTTCTGGACCTGGTGTGGGGTAATGAGCCTGGCCAGGTGACTCACCTATCAGTGGGTGAGCAATTGGGGAACAGTGACCACAGCTCATTAACTTTCAGGATAACTATAGATAAGGATAGGTATGGGGCTAGCGGGAGGGTTTTAAATAGGAACAGGGCCAATTATGAAGGCATACAGCAGAAACTAGGTAGAGTAAACTGGGAACACCTTTTTGCTGGCAAGTCCACGTGATACATGTGGGAAGTGTTTAAGGATCAAATACATAGGGTACACAGGATAGGTATGTCCTGATTAGAAGGAAGTACATGAATGGCAAAATAAGGAAACCTTGGATGTCCAGAGAAGTGATGAACTTAGTCAAGAAGAAAAAGGACAAGTATGTAGAGCTTTGGAAGTTAGGATCAGATAGAGCATGTGAGGACCATAAAGAAGCTAGAAATGAACTCAAGAAAGGAATTAGGAAAGCCAGGATGGGCCATGAAAAGTTCTTAGAAAGTAGGATGAAGGAGAATCCAAAGGCATTCTATACCTACATAAGGAATAAAAGGATAATGAGGGAAAGGGTAGGACCACTTAAGGATAAAGAAGGGAATCTAAGTTTGGATGCAGAGGATGTGGGTGAGGCTCTGAATGAGTATTTCTCTTCAGTATTTACCCAGGAAAGAGGCATGCAGGATGCAAGAATTGGAACTGAGGGCGTAAACATGTTAGGGCATTTAGAGGTCAAGGAGGAGGTAGTGTTAGGTCTCCTAAACAGCGTTAAGGTGGCTAAGTCCCCACGGTCTGATGGATATACCCCAGGTTCATGAGGGAGGTGAGAGAGGAAATTGCTGGGGCCTTAACCGGTATCTTTGTGTCCTCTTTGACCATGGGTGAGGTCCCGGAGGACTGGCGAGTGGCTAATATTGTTCCTCCATTTAAGAAAGGAACAAGGGAAAATCCGGGGAACTATAGATCGGTGAGTCTCATGTCAGCTGTAGGGAAATTGCTGGAGAAAATTCTTGGAGATAGGATATACGAACATCTGGAATCCTATGGCTTGATTAGGGAAAGCCAGCATGACTTTGTGCAGGGCAAGTTGTGTCTTACTAACCTGGTTGAGTTTATTGACAAGGTGATGAGAGAGATTGATGAAGGTAGAGCTGTGGATGTCATCTATATGGACTTCAGTCAGGCATTTGACAAGGTCCCACATAATAGGTTAAACAAGAAAGTTCGGATGCATGGAGTCAGTGGAGAATTGGCTGCGTGGATCCAAAACTGGCTTGCCTATAGAAGACAGAGGGTAATGGTTGAAGGGACTTATTCAGGCTGAAGGCCTCTGAGTAGTGGTGTTCCGCAGGGATCTGTACTGGGACCTCTGCTGTTTGTGATGTACATAAATGACCTGGATGAGTATGTTGATGGGTGGGTTAGTAAGTTTGCAGACAATACCAAGATTGGTAGAGTTGTGAATCGTGTAGAAGACTGGCGACAGATACAGCATGATATAGATCAGTTGCAGATGTGGGCAGAGAAATGGCAGATGGAGTTTAACCCGGATAAATGTGAGGTGTTGCACCTTGGTAGGACTAATGTCAAGAGGCAGTACACTCTTAAGGGCAAGACCCTTAACAGTGTTGAAGAGCAGAGAGACCTTGGGGTGCAAGTCCATGGCTCATTGAAAGTGGCTACACAGGTAGATAGGGTGGTTAAGAAGGCTTATGGAATGCTTGCTTTCATTAATTGGGTATAGGAGTCAAGAAGTTATGATGCACCTTTATAGAACTCTGCTTAGGCCGCATTTAGAGTATTGCGTGCAATTCTGGTCACCTCACTATAGGAAGGATGCAGAGGCTTTAGAGAGGGTGCAGAGGAGGTTTACTAGAATGCTGCCTGGATTACAGGGCATGTGCTATCAGAAGAGGCTGGACAAACTTGGGATCTTTTCTCTGGAGCGGCAGAGGCTGAGGGGTGATCTGTTGGAAGTGTGTAAAATTATGAGGGGCATAGATAGGGTGGGTGGACAAGCAATATCTTTTTCCCATTATTGAGCAATCCAATACCAGAGGTCATGCATTTAAGGTGACAGGGGGTAGGTTCAGAAGAGACGTGAGGGCTAAGTTTTTTTACTCAGAGAGTGGTGAATGCCTGGAATGCATTGCCTGATATGGTGGTAGAGGCAAATTCAATGGGGGCTTTTAAGAGGGGCTTGGATGGGCACATGAATGAGAGGAAAATGGAGGGATATGGGCATTTTGTAGGTCGGAGGGATTAGCTATGTCGGCACAACATTGTGGGCCGAAGGGCCTGTTCTGTGCTGTACTGTTCTATGTTTTATATGTTCTTAACAAAAAAAGTGTTACGCCATTTATATATCAATTATTGAGGTCTCATTTGATATATAAGTTTTGTTAACCCCTGAATGCAATACCATTGGCCTAACTGTAATTCAGATATTCAGATCCATGTTTAGCCTAACGTAGTTATACCCAACAAGCTAAGTGCTCTAAGTATTGCTACCCAAATGCGGAATGCTGCTCCAGGCTTCATATTCAATCCATGCAGGCTGCTCCTGACTACAGTTATTACAAATACACACACCCCAATTGCTGTTGTGACCTTCAAAATCTCAATCAATATCCTTCGTAATGAAGACTTACTCCACTCACCTTTTCCAATCCCATCCACCACTAACTACATAGAGTCATAGAGTGATATAGCACAGAAACAGGCCCTTTGGCTCAACTCATCCATGCAGAACAAGTTGCCTATTTGAACTATTCCTATTTCCCTGCATTTAGTGCCTCAAAAACCTTTCCTATCCATGTACCTGTACAAATGGCTTTAAATGTTGTAATTGTACCCACCTCTTCCACTGCCTCTGGCAGATCTTTCCATATACCTACCACCATCTGCATGAAAAAGTTTTCCCTCAGATTCTGTTTAAATCTTTCCCCACTCACCCTAAACCAATGCCCTCTAGTCTTGAGCTCCCCTAGCCTGGGAAAAAGATTGTGACCATTTACCTTATTTATGCCCCTCTATATTTTATAAACCTCTATAAGATTACCCCTCGGTCTCCTACACTCTAGGGAAAAAAGCCCCAGCCTATCCAGTCTCTCCTTATAGCTCAAGCCATCCATCCCAGTAACATCCTCATGAACCTTTTCTGCACAATTTTCAATTTAATGCACCCAAGTAACTGGAACTGCACACAGTAATCCCAGAGTGGTCTCAACGATGACTTATACAGCTGTAATTATGTCCCATATCTTCTACTCAATATCCTGACCAATGAAGGCAAACGTGCCAAATGCTTTCTTCACCACCCTACCTGTGTCTCCACTTTCAGGGAAATATATACCTGTATCCCGAGGTCACTCTGTTCTACAACACTTTCCAGGGCCCTACCATTTACTCTGTAAGTCCTACCCTGGTTTAACTGACCAAATTGCAGCACCTCACACTTGTCCAAATTAAATTCCATTTACTATTCTGTAGTCCATTTCCGAAGTTGGTCTACGTCCTTTTGTAAACATAGATCACCCTCTTCACCACCAATTTTCATGTAGTCCATAAACCTGCTAACCATATTAACAACATTGTCATTAAAATCATTAATATAGATATATAGATGACAAACAATAGTGGACCCAGCACCGGTCCGTATGGCACATTGCTGGTCACAGGCCTCCATCTGAAAAACAACCCTTTACTACCACCTCCTGCCTCCTTCCACCAAGCCAATTTTATATTCAATTAGCCAGCTCACCCTGGATTCCATGTGATCTAACCTTCTAGACCAGCCTACCATGTGGGATCTGGTCTAAAGTTCATGAAGACCACATCTACCACCCTGCCCTCCTCAATCCTCTTGGTCACCTCTTCAAAAAACTCAGTCAAATTTGTGAGACACAATTTCCCTTGCACAAAATCATGCCGTCTATCCTTAATCAGTCCTTGCTTTTCCAAATGCTGGTAGATCCTGTCCATCGGAATTCCCTCCAGTAACTTTCCCACCACTGATGTTTGACTCATTGGCCTATTGTTCCCTGGCTTGTCCTTGCAGCCTTTGTTTGAATAAAGGCACAACGCTTACCACCCTCCAATCTTCCAGTACCTCACCCTTATCTCTGCCAGAACCCCTGCAATTTCTTCCCTAGTTTCCCTCAAAGTCCTAGGATACACTTGGTTAGGCCCCAGACACTGGTTAGGACCCAGAGACTATGCTTTAAGATTGCCAGCATTTTGTAATGTGAATATGTCCCAAGATATCATTAGATATCTTTATTAGTCACATGTACATCGAAACACACAGTGAAATGCACCTTTTGCGTTGAGTGTTCTGGGGGCAGCCCGCAAGTGTCGCCACGCTTCCGGTGTCAACATAGCATGCCCACAACTTCCTAACCCGTACGCCTTTGGAAAGTGGGAGGAAACCATAGCACCCAGAGGAAACTCACGCAGACACGGGGAGAACGTACAAACTCCTTACAGACAGCGGCCAGAATTGAACCCGGGTCGCTGGCGCTGTAAAGCGTTATGCTAACCGCTACATTACCATGCCTGCCCCACTATCGTGCCTGCCCCACTACTGTGCCTGCCTTATACCTTATTTCTTATACCTTAATTAAGGTATCATATACCTTATTTCTTAGCTTGCATGACCTTCTCCACAGTGAATACAGATGAGAACTATTCACTTAAGATCTTACCATCCTTTGTGGCTCCACACATAGATGACCATATTGATCCTTAAAGGGACCTACTCTCTCCCTAATTACCATTTTGCTCTTAATAAACTTGTAGAATCTCTCAGGATTCTCCTTGACCTCATCTGCCAGAACTACCTCATGTCCACTTTTGTCCCCTCCTGATTTCCCTCTTAGGTGAACTCCTAAAGCCCCCCAAACAACATGGACCCACTTCCCTGAATTCACTTTCAAGACTTACTTGAGTGAGGACAACTGAGGTCTCTTAAAGGCTGATTCAGTTTCTGCAGTTTCTTGGTTCAATACTGATGAGTCCCAAGGCCAAACAACAAGGTTGCCCATGACTATTAATTCATGCTCAAAGATAGTTCCCGATGCCCCCAGACACAGGTGTATAAAACAGGGTGAGCAAGAAGGACTAATTCCTCTTAGCAGAGAATTCAATAATTATGGTGCATAGGATTTCTTCACTCCACGAGTGATGCTGGGTCTGAAACTCACTGCCCTGAAAGAGTGGTTCAGGCCAAAACCTTACCACACTTAAGCAGTACCTCAATGAGCAGTTGAAATAAGCAGTCTACAAGGCTATGGACTACGAGCAGGGAAGGGGGATTAGCTTAAGTAACATTTTTTAATGGATACCATGAGAAGAATGGTATCCTTCTATGCTATAATTTTTTTATGATTCACCATTTGCACTGACAAATTAATTTCAGACCAGAAAGACAGCACTCTGTACCTAGATAGCAGTATAGATTTCAAAATGCACAACTGTGCTTGACAAATGTAGCCTGATAGAAGACTGAGAAAAATGCCACCAATTTAATGTGCATGAATCTTAAGAAAACCTTAAAGAAGAGAATGTTCAGAGAAATTAAAGGCATGGAATTATGATGAGAATGGCAAACCATATTATAAATCAATTAGAATGCAAATAAATATAGATTAAAAGTTAGTTTCATTGTATGAGTGGAAGTGAAAAAATTCCACTGCCAAGAAAAGTTATGTTCATTTGAAAGACCAGAAATTACTTATTATGTCAGCATTTAGTTGAGAACAGATATTACTTCCTTCTTTTCCAAATTTGACAGTGATTTCCGTTTCACAATCCAAGCACACTCTCGGAAAGCAAGCTACGGAGACAGTGCATGGAGAACAGAAGTCAATCAAATCATAAAAACATTCTACACCTTTAAACAGATGGCCCAGGTAAAATTTTTTTACAATATGTAAACTATGACTTCTGTTTTGATGAAGAATCATATGTTTGCTTTACTAGTTGTATTAACCAAATGCACATAACAGTTTCAATTGTAAATATCAAGTGTAAGGCTTAGAATATAGAACTTCTTAATTTAAAATCTACTCTTTACTAATTATCACTATTATATTTTCAGCTACCCTTTACCGAGATTCCAGTCACCACTGACGATAGTTTCGAATTCGAATATGCCATACTAGACCCTTCACTATTTGAAACACCCTGTGAAATATCAGGTGTCATAAAGTTTGGTAGGTTTTTCATGCCCAGTTTATATGGAATAATATTTTTGACAGGGCTTCTGGGCAATTTGTTGGTCATTGTGACATATATCTGTTATGTGAAGCTGAAGACCATTACAGATATCTACATGATGAATCTAGCAATCGCTGATATGATCTTCCTTTGCACCCTGCCATTCTGGGCAGTTGATGGATATACTGATTGGATTTTTGGACCTTTTATGTGCAAAATTATGAATGGTCTGTACACTATCAACTTCTACAGCTGTATGTTAACTCTTGCCTGTGTAAGTGTCAACAGGTACAATTTCATTGTTCAATCAACAAAAATGCTTAAAAGTAAAACTAAAATGGTTCACAGTAAGTTAGTTTGTACAGGAATTTGGGTGCTTGCAATCATCCTGACCCTTCCAGAATTTATATTAAGTGAAGCATACACTGGTATACCTGACAGAATTATCTGTACTATGGTGTACCCTCCTAATTCAGACATCATCAAAGTAGGAGTCCATGTAACTCAGATGGTGGTGGGATTTCTGATACCCTTTGTGACTATGATTATTTGCTACACATTCATTGCAAAAACTCTGCTCCATGCTAAGGGCCGTCAGAAGAGTAAATCATTAAAGATTATAATTGCAGTTGTAATTGTATTTATAATTTGTGAACTGCCATTTAACATTGTACTCTTGATGCAAACTCTAGAAATCATGAGTGAAGAAAGCATGAGTTGTGAATACAGGGTAAATGTAGACTATGCAATTATAGTAACAGAGGGAATTGCCTATGTACACTGCTGCCTCAATCCTATTCTGTATGTATTTCTTGGAGTGAAGTTTAGAAACAACTTCTTGAAGATTTTAAAAGATGCTGGATGTATTAGTCAAAAACAATTAGCTAAATATCTTAAAACTGAGTATGAGACATCACAGCAAAAATCAGGTATATCTGAAACAACCAGTTTGCACCCTTTATAAAAAATACTGGATGGATCAAGAAATTAAAATGTATATCATGGTAAACTGGTTTGGGACTGTATGTGGTTTCTTAATCTTTTGCCGTAAATTTGGTGGGCATTTTCTAATTCAAACTGAACTAGGGCTTTAAAGGATAGTTATGCTGAATTTCATACAGAAACAAATTCTACTTTATTATCTTCAAACATAAATTGTAAATAGAACCTAACAGTTGTATGTACCATTCAAATGTGTGCAAATATGTAATTATCTAATTAAATATTTGATAAAATTGTTTAATATTTATGTGGTCTAAGTTCTTTTTGATTCCTTGGTGCAGAATGCAGACCCTAAAATAATGCAAGAGTAAAAAAAAACTCTTGGCTGCAAATGAGATTTGAAAATGTGCAATATCACAATCAATGGAGGTGCACTCAATGCAGTAAAGAAAGAAATTCTATTTGAACATAAATTAAAATCCAAAAAGAGCAGAAATACAGATCTAGCAACATTTGACAATAAAGATTATTTTTTATGAATATTGATTGGTTTTCTATGTTTTTTTGAGAAATAAATGGGACTGAAAGCCTGAGTACTAAAGGAAGTAGTCATAGAAATAATGGATGCATTGGTTGTTGGCCTCCAATATTTGACAGATTATGAAACAGTTCCTGCAGATTGGAAGATTGGTAAATGTAACCCCACACCACCATTTAAAAATGGAGGGAAAAAGAACACAGAGAACACAGACCAGTCAACCTACCATCAGTACTATTGAAAATGCTGGAGTCTATTATTAAGGATGTGATCTCAAAACAGGATTAGACAAAGCCAACATGGATTTTTGAAAGGGAAATCATGTTCGACAAACCTGCTGAGTTTTTTGAGGTTGTAACTGATAGAATTGATAAGGAAGAACTGATGGATGTGATACATTTGAAATTTCAGAAGACTTTTTATTAAGTCCCACAAGTGAGGACAGTTTGCAAAATTAAAGCACTTGTGATTGAGGGTGATCTACCAGCATGGATTTAAAATTGATTGAAGTACAGGAAACAGGGCATTGGAATAAATTAGTTGCTAGGATCAATGCTTGGGCCAAAGCTATCCTCACAAACTGTCCAATCGCTCAGCACATCAGGCACCTCCTGCCCCATCTGTGGAAGAATCTGAGGTTCCCACTTGGGCCGTATCAGTCACCTCAGGACCCACAAACAGAGAATAGGCGCGTCATCCTCAGTGCTATGGGACTGTCTGATAAAAAGATTCAACTTTTATGTCAATGATTTGGAAGACAGAACCAAATATGATTTTTCTAAGTCTGCCAACTACACAAAACAGAGTGAGATTATGAATTGTAATGAGGATGCAAAGAAGCTTCAAGGCAACTTAGACAACTTGAGAGAGTGGCAAATCCATGGTGGATGCGGAATAACATGGATAAATGTGAAGTCATCTACTTTGGTAGGAAGAATAGAAAGGCAGAGTATTAATTACATTGGGACAGATTGGAAAGTGATGTACAAAATAATTGTTTTGTCCTTGTACACCAGTCACTGAAAACAAACATGCAGGTGGAGCGAGTAGTCAGGAAGGCAAATGGCATGTTTGTGTTCACTGCAAGGCATTTTGAATGCAGTAGCAAGGAGGAACCAGTGGCTCCAGTCTCACGATACGGGGAAGACATTTTGAAGTGATAGGAGCAGAAATTTCTTCATTCTACCAAGAGGATACTGGAGACTAACTCATTGAATATAGATGGAGATAGATCGACTTCTGGACATAAAAAATATTGGGCAATGGAGAAAGCACAGGAACATAGTATTGAGACAGAGGAGCAGCTATGATTTATTTAAATGGTAGGGCAGATTGAGGGCCAAACGGCCTTCTGTTATTTTTCAATGATCCACGTTTGTTTATTCCAGGTTTCCTTACTTGCCATGTGCGTTTTTGTATGTACTTCTTCTGTAAACTAATTATTATGTATTAGTATTTTTTATATATAAGTTATTAAAAGCCCAGAAATGAAGAATTTTGAAATACATTGCATCAAATTCTAGAACACATTTTAAAAGCAGCATTTAAAAAATGTACCTCATTTATATTTTTTATTTTATTTTAGCTTTTACTGTGCGATAGTAAGAATGGGTCAGATCAGACCTAATCTAGCTCATTTTGTCTGAATTTGCCGACAACAATGTTCATCCACCCTTGCTAATCTGATTCAGATATGGAAGATCCCTTAAGAAAACCCTCCCTACCTGAGAATTTTCCCAAAAAGCAGAACAGGCCTTGAGCAGCAACTAGACCTCGGGCCACACCATGAATAGCTCTGACACTGGTTGTTGTGGAAAGCCTTTGAAGTATTTCTCAAAATAACTCAGAGAATGAGAGACTTCTAAAGATAATTCAAATATGCTTAGAGACTTAAAAGAGTAATATATTTATTTCAGAATTTATTTCAAGTACTAGAAATTAATGAAACAGATTGAGATAAGGAAATACAAAGGAAATTAATCAAATCAATGACCTCCCACTATTTTTTTTAAGGTCAGCATTCCCAAACACTACAACCAAAAGCTAAGGAATCAAATGCAAAGTCCATCTGCCCCCTTAGTCCACCAGCAGACTTGGAGGTCTGGTATGTTATCATCAGACCTCCAGCTCATCTCTGTTTTCAATGCATACTCATGTAAGCAAGAGATAAACTGACCCATGAGAATGACACAGCCAGCAGTTCTGTAAGTAAGTATGATTCACTGCAAAGAAACTTAATTTATCTTGTTTTCAAATGGATTTTCTTTCCAAAATCTGTTCAGAAGGATTTTATTTCAATATGCAGGTAGAATAAAGAAACTCTGCAATATATACCAATAGGGCAGTATTCGTATGCTTATACCAGACCCTTGGTTTCCTTTATAACAGCACCTACTGAATTTGTTAGCTTTGGCATCTCAGCTAGGCATCAGAAAGGCCATGTAGTTTTGTGGGGTTATTGGCTTCCTCAATAAGGTGTCATGAATGGCATTAACATCAGACAGAGAGTAACAAGGGATTCCATGCTATGAATATGCAGCTGGTATGCGACATGACTTAGACGATCCTTCTTATCTACAAAGTGTTTTTATTCTTTAATCCTGTGGTATCCAGACCTCCTCAATCTTTTTTGTGAATAAAGATAATTTAAAACAGTATTTGATATTTTGATAATGCACAAAGCAGAGGAGTCATATTATAAGCCAGGAGAGCTATCAGATTAGTGATTTGGAGGAACATTAGAGTTTTGAAAACACATCTTTCGGTAGGGAGCCCTCAACTAACATTGCCCAATGGACCCTTTACAATTCAACCACATAGAAAGAACTTCTGCCTTCAATGGGCAAAGAGATGCTGGTTCCGTTGGGCCTTGAATTTCAGGAAGCAGAACATAATGAGTCCAGTTAAAAGCTGCAAAGACTGTTAGATGGCAGATACTCTACCATTTTCTTTACATGATTTATATAGGCCCATCTCGTCATCTTTTCTATAACATGCAAATCTCAGATGTATCCTTCACACCAAAACCCAACAGCATCTGAGAACAATCTATCCTGATATTACTTTACTAATAATCATTGCCTGAGTTATTAGATGAGATACAAATAAATACAACATTTCAAGTATGAAGATAATGTCTATGAATAACGAAGCACAGTAAAAGCACACATTCTTAGTTAATAAGTCAATTTACTCATCCTTAACAGCGATTCCCTAAAATCCATATATGTCCCATTTGTATCTCAGATTTTAATTTTTTTTAAAGCGCACTGGAGGAGCAGAACTGTGAAAGGTTGCATACATAGGCCCAATGTCAACCGGATGGGGAACTGCTGCCAGCTTCATCTTTTAAGGATGTTCTACAGTACCTTGGTTTTACTTCCAATGTCTCAGTGGCATTGCTCACTGAGAAAGACCTGGCTTGTGCTCTGTTCCTGAGAGTTGGCAGTATCAGGCACATTCCAACCATCTTTTTCCATATGGAAATAGTGGCAAGGGAAGATTGGGTGAACCTCCTTCAGAAAGTGCAAAGTTGTATACCTACTGCTTCAGAGAGCTAGCAAGATGATATTTTAGCACCTGAGATACTAACCTGACACTGACACAAGACGTCAGTGATTCTCACAGCTGTAATTGAGTATCAAACTCTTGCACTGCAAGGGGTACAGGGTTTCAAGATGAGACATCCGATTCTTGACTCTTGGCAAACATCATGAGCCAATTTCTTCTGCAAACAGAAATGTAAATGAGGGCCAGACTGGGAGTTGTGATGTGCATGATAAGAGGTATGAGGGAGATAAAGTAAAAGGTAGAAAGGTATGAGAGTGTTAAAGTGGAGAAGGAATTCTGGAATTATGTAGGGTAGTAATCTCACTGGAGTAAGAGAATTAGAGGAACTCTTAATCAGAGCTCTGCATGAACGGTTGGTCTTTGCTTTAAGAGGATGAAGTGTGTGCTTGGATTTTCAAGAAAGAAAAAAGAGAGAATAAGTAGCTTTAAAGCACTGGCCAGGCTATTGAACTTCTTGTGATACTTCTGTATCCCTGGCAATAAGTTACCACTTCCCCATTCTTGCTGCAATAGTCTTGGCAAATTTGGTGGTACACACCTGTTAAGACTTCATTTCCAGTCTTCTAATATTTCCGGCAGGGCTGCTTAACTGATGTTCTAGATGGAGCTCTGTCCTTTGGCCACATATGGCACTTGAATGGTCAAAGTATAATCAAAATATAGGTGGTGAAATAATGAAGTAAAGTATTTTGGAGAGAAACAGGACAGTAATTGACAACAGTTATTTTAATTCCTAGCTGTTATGAAAGAATGCTTTCAAGCAACTGCAAATATATTTCTTTGCAGTTTAGTTGAATCTATTTTAATTTTATTTTGTATGTAAACAAGATTAACAGAACTTGAATATCCCCCCTCTGCTGGTCACTGGCAGCCATAACAGATTTCTTAATTACTTTAATAACACTTCAAGCCATCATTTCTACCATGAACCTTTCAACAGCAAACCTGTGAACTGATTGCAAAATTTCACAACTCTCTATGTAATATTCTGTGCTAAATCTTATATTATAATATATATCTTATATATTGTAAGTGTGACTCCTCTTTCTGGGTACCTAATTATTGGAAACAGTTTGCTTATAACTATTCCATCTTAATTCTAATATTTGTATCAATTATCCTGTAAGTTGATTTCTTCTTTCTATACAACATTCCTTCCTAGCTCAGTTTTTTAAGTCTTTTTATTTCTACATACTTGGCAGCATCTTTGTGCTTGTATTGCACTCCCAATATTACCTGACTATGGTGCAGCAAGTAATTAAGAAAGCTAACAGAATGTTATGGATTATTATGAGGGGAACTGCATACACAAGTAGAAAGGTTATCCTTCAGTTATACAGGGCATTGGTCAGATCCCATCTGGAGTATTGTTTGCATATTGAACTCCTTACTTAAGGAAAAATATTAATATGTAGGAAACAGTTCAGAAGTTTACTAGATTAATAACTGGAATAGCCAGCTCGTCCTTTGTTTAAAAATAAGAGGTCACCCGCTTAAGTTTGTTGCAATGTAAACATTTTTCTCTTGGTCTTAAACCTTTGAACTCTTCTTCAAAGAGCAGTGGTAGCAGAGCGTTGAATATTTGTAAAGCTGAGGTAGAGGGCGGCATGGTAGTATAGTGGTTAGTGTAACGCTATTTTTTTATATATAAAAATGTTTATTCGCTAAAAGCACTACAAAAGGACATCTAGTGTCAAAATACTATAACTAATACAGAAAATAGAAAAAAACTATGCATCTACATAACTACATCAATAATGCAAACTAACAACCGCTAAACACACACACATTTCAGAGAAGAATCGCATTTTCACCGTCCACGACACATGTCCCTGAGGGGCCCACCAATCGAGGAACTCAACCAGGGTGCCCGCGGATACCACATGCTCCCTCTCCAAGGACACCCGCGCATGGACATAAGCTCGGAAGATGGGCAGGCAGGCAGGCTGGCTGGAACCCTCAGCCGCCCGCCACCTGGACTCGTGGATGGCCAGCTTGGCCAGGCCCAGGAGAAGACCCACAAGGAAACCCCCGCATGACCCGTCCCCCCGCCGCACCAGGTGACCGTAGGTCAGCAGCGTCGGGCTGAAGTGAAGCCACAGCTTGAGCTGCAGACCCTTCAGATATGCAAAGAGGGGCTGCAACCTCTCACACACCATGTACACGTGGTACACCATCTCCTCCCGGCCGCAGAAGTGACAGGTGGCCGGGGTGTCGGTGAACCGGCTCAGAAAACGGTTGCATGGCACTGCCCGGTGCAACACGCTCCACCCCAGGTCCCCGATGTAAAGCGAGAGGACTCCCAGATAGAGAGACCTCCACCGGGGACACCCCTCACCACCCAATGGCAAGATGGACCGCCACGGCGTGTCCGGCGGCACGAGAGGTCAAGGAAGTGAAAGGTGTGCAGGAGCAGCCCATGCAAGAAACTCCCCGGCTCATTGCAGAATGGCACCGCCGGCATGTCTGCCAGGCGGCTCGGGTTGTGCCGCATCGCCCCCCCGAGAGACACCGGGCCTTGGGCCCGATGAGCAATTCCGGCGGGGCAGGGGCTAGCGTGGCCGGGACCACCCTGCGCCCCCTCGCCAAAGCAGACCGCGCCCCACACCCGCATCAGCTCCCGATAGAACCCAGGCAGCTACCACAGAGCGGCATGGCTGACGGCCACCGCCAGGAGACGCACCCCCTCCTGGAGGCAGCGCCCCCTGGTGGAGAAAATAGGTAGCCAGCATGTGCCACCACGGGGGGTGCTCAGTATACAGGTACCTCTGCAGTGCCCAGAGGCAGAGGGCCGCCAGCTGGGTATGCACGCACACTGGCGACTGACCCCCCCACTCCCTTTGCCATTGGCAGACTCAGGACTGCCGCAGAGACCTAGTGCCTCTGACCGCCCCAGAAGAAGTCCACCAACCTCCTCTGGGTGGTGGTGACAAAGACATTGGGTGGCACCAGAGTGGCCAGCCGATACCACAGCATGGAGGCCACCAGCTGGTTGATGACCAGTGCCCTGCCCCAGTACGAGACTGCCCGGAGCAGACCCGACCAGCACCCTAGCTGGGCAGAGACCTTCGCCCCCAAGTCCTGCCAGTTTGCCGGCCAGGACCCCTCAGCGAGAGACAGGCAGACCCCCAGGTAGCGGAGTTGCATGGTGCTCCACTCGAAGGGCCACAACTCCTCTGGCAGGGAGTCCACCTGCCATGGACCCACCAGCAGACCCGAGCACTTCGCCCAGTTGACCCTGGCGGAGAACACGGCCAAGTAGACCCACTGGCACTCGCGCATCCTCTGTAGGTCTGCACGGTCGGTGACCGCGAGGAGCACATCGTCAGCGTAAGCCAAGAGGATGACCTCCATTGCTGGCTTGCTCAGGACCAGACCTGTCAGAAGCTTCCGAAGAAGGCACAGGAACGGCTCCACGCAGATTGAGTACAACTGCCCCAACATGGGACCCCTGACATACCCCCCTCCCAAAGCGAAAGGGCGTTGTCAAGGAACTGTTGACCTTGATGAGGCTCTCTGTGGCAGTGTAAAGCAGCCGGATGGCTAGCATAACGTTATTACAGCAATAGTGATCGTAGTTCAATTCCTGCCGCTGTCTGTCAGGAATTTGTATGTTCTCCCCATGACTGTGTGGGTTTCCTCCGGATGTTCCGGTTTTCTCCCACATTCCAAAGATGTGTGGGTTAGTAAGTTAACTTGGGTGTAATTGGGTTGCATGGACTCATTGGGCCAGAAGGGCCTGTTACCGTGCTGTATAATTTAAAAAAAAGATAGATTCTTGATAAGCAAGGGGGGGGTGAAAAATCATCACAGTTGGAAGGGATTATAGATGTGAGGTTACAACAGACTAGCCATGATCATGTGGAATGGTGGAGTAGACTGGAGTTCACTCCTGCTCCAAATCTGAATGGAGCTCAAAGCTCTCCACAACACTGACTGAGGCCATAATGGGCTGAATCAAGCTAACTGATAGTAGTTGTCAGCTACTCGCAGCTCAGATCATTGGACTTCTGCAAATACTGAACCAATGAAGGAAGCACAAGACAAACTGGAGAACTAACCCATAGACTGCTACATCCATTTGAATGGTATTACCAGCTTTGTGGAAAAAGTTAAGTACAGGTAGGTATTACTAGTTAGCTTTTTTATTTGAATATTTTAATTATGTCAACATGTTAAGCTGCTTCAAAGTAAATTTACTTTTTAAAAACATTTTATAAATTGTTTAAATCTACTTTATTTTTTATTCCATCTCTATCAAATAAATGTATTAGCAATTCAAATGCTATCCAACACACATCAGGCAGTCAGTTACATCAACACAATAATGGTGCTCATCATCATGGAATCTCTCATGATAGCTCTCAGGGTGGTCATCTTGACCCTGGGAGCCAAAGCTAACAGATTCCAAACCATAAGTATGTTCACAAGCAAAATTTCAAGAGTGCTGAAATGTGGAACCGGGAACTGGCTTTGGCTCCATGTCTAATCTCTGAAGATGATAAATATGCCTGCTACTCTGGCATGTACTTCACCCATGCTTTTTCAAAGCAAACTGGGTCAGGTTGCTGGGGCTTATGCTGCAATACTGCCAGGTCACTATGGATCAGGGCTGCTGATGTTTGCAATCCACATACAACAACAGCGAAATTCAGGAGTCTTCTACATCATAAACGGTTCCCACTGAGGCTCAATTTGCAGCATCCCTCCCTCTGACACAAAAGGTTATGGGTTTATGTGCCACACCATTTCAACATATAATCTAGGCAGACAAATCAGTGCAGTACTGAAGGAATGTTGCTACTTTCAGAATCCTGTCTTTTGGGTGAGACATACACTCATACATGTGGACGTAAGAGATCCCATGATACTATATTGATAAATAGTAGAATCTTCCAGGTGTCCTTGACAATGTTTATCCCTTAAATAACATTGGTACAACAAATTATCAAGTTATTACTTTGCTGTATGTGGAACCTAGCTTTGCACAAATTGATCCCCATGATTATTCTAAGTTTTGAAAATAAGCATGTAAGACAGACATGATGCTTTGCCCACAGAAGATTCAAAATTACTATTTCTATTATTAGATACAGATTCTCAATGTTGGTCCAGATTTGGTATTGTACTTATGTCTCTAATGGACTGAAGGAATCCAGCTGGATGATGGCAAAAGGGCAATAGAATTAATTATGGGATGCTGGTTTAATAGAGATGGCAGAGATGGGGAGATTAAATTCAAGGATGATCAACATGGCATAAGCAACTAGCAGAGACACCCAATGCATAATAGAGCTGAATGTAGATCTGCAATCACCAGGGTGATGGGCAAATGGGATACAATGCAAGTTGGGACACAGACAGATGAGTTTTGGGTAACCCCATGTTCATGGAAGATAGAATGAAGGAAGCTAACTAGGAGGATGTTCAAACTGTTATGTCAAAGGAAGCAAATAAATGGATAAGGGTTTCATAAGCTGAGGGAAGAGCACAACGGATGTGAAAATAATGTCCTAGAGATGATGCAGAGCTGTGGCCTGAAGCTCATCTTAGAGCCAAATATAACAAAAAGGATGGGAACAATAAGCTTCAGACGGATTGCTAGGAGAGGGATTGAATCGGAGCCTTGGAAATGGACTTCTGATTTAAAGAGAGTTAACAAGGACCTGAGATAAATGCATCAGCCTTTTTTCTATTCACTTGGAGGAAGTTTCTGCTCATGTGATCCTGGATACATTCATCAAGCAGACTGACAATTTAAGGAGAGTGGAGGGTACAAGTGAGGTGATTTCATCCTGGAGCTGGGCATGTGGATGGAAATCAATGCTGTATTTTTGGAACATGCTGACAAACAGTAGCATGTTTAAAAGGTACCCAAAGCAGCCAACGAAGGAGTGAGAAGTAACTGCAGGTATTCCTCAAGGGGAACTCATGCAGAATGAAGATATTGTGACTATGCCCAGGATACCAGGCAGCTTTCATGATGCACTGTCAGTGGTGATATATAAACTGCATATCAAGGGAATGGAATTATTCTCAAGTGTGGTGCTATTAGCAAAACATAGAGGGTATATGTTGTAGTAACCATGGATTTCACTAATACAGGCAGCAACTAGCCTTCCAAATGTAACCTACAGGCAGTAATCTGTTTTGAAATTACAAGGACAGCTACATAAACAAACACTACTGTCTGTGAAGAGAGCAAGCTACCAACTTACAGCAGCAAGCCATTTAATAGACATGCTTTGAAAACTGACATGACAATCTTAATCTCTCAAAAGAGTATTGGGAAAAAAAACAAATGTGGCATGACCAAATACATTGGTCAGACGTACAGACAACAGGACTATGTCAATTGGACTGCAGCAAAATCAAGAGAAAAATGTGACATCCATAAATACTGAGAAACCATAGATGAATGTTTAGACATTGAAACTAGACATTACACATCTTGAAATGCTAAGATATTTTGCACCATTGTGACACAAATAAAAGGGGCCCTGTGTCTCCAACCCCAGAATGAAATCACATGGGATTCCAGAGGGGATATTTTGTCACTAAGCACATCAAATATGATCACAGTTATTTTTGTTCCATTAATCACTATTTGGGGTCTTTGTGTATCCAAAGAGCTATCCCTCACAAAAATTGTAATAAAAGAATATGTTTTGGGTGTGTGGACTTTGTCCTCAGAAGCTTTTAGAACATCGATGTGAACTACCTTATTTCAAGAAAGGAGTTTGGATATTCAACAAACAAACTGCTGAATGAACTCAGCCCATCAAGCAGCATCTGTGGAAGCAAAGGGATAGTCGACAGTTGATGCAGGGCTTCGACCCAAAGTGTCAACTATCCCTTTCCCTCCACAGATGCTGCTTGACTTGCTGTGTTCCTCCAGCAGTTTATTTTTTTTTGCTCCAGATTCCAGTATCTTGACTTCGTTTTGACTCCTTTGTGAGTCAAACGTATTCAGTGTTGGTCTGGACTTAAGATATGCTCCCATTGTAAATGTATAATTCTGCAGAAGCATTTGTTCATACCTAAAATATGTAAGTAAACTACAGATTGTAATTAATTAATTTATATTTGATCGACTGTTATTCTCTTTGTATGCAAAACATATGAAAACTCAATGTCGTTTGAGTTTTGGGAGATTCTTCCACTAGTTCTCTCCAGTGTGTTTGCTTGTGCTGAGTAAAGAACTGTTACAAATACAGTTTCGGAGCCCAAGTAGCTCTTCCAATCACAAAACATCTTGGTGTTGATATACTGTATATATGTAATCGAAGACAACTTGTACCTTGCGGGAAGCCTGCAATATCATCATGTCACCAGATCACACCGTCTACTGCTTGTTGGCACCTGGGAATGAAATGTAATCAGCTCTCTTTAAATAGAGAACAACAGTGAGTGACACCCCGACCAATGAATGGGCTGAGAGCCAAAAGCTATTACATGTATCTTTGGCTTTTATGTGTCACATTTGTTTCAGATTTACGGGTCATGGCTATGGTCACCCTGGCACCCACTGACATTGTGGTCTTCAGCTAGACCTGAGATGGTGGTTACAACTACAAAGGTTAAAAGTATGAATGTGGATATTCTTACTGAACCACAAATGTCACATACACCCCCCTACACTGAGGTTCAGGTAGTAAAACTGCTTCCCGAACATTTGGTAAGAATGTCACCACCAACATATTCCACCATCTTCTGGTAGCTTGTCCTGCTCTTTATGAACTCTGCTTATTCTCCTAATCATGCTCTATTCCTAGAGCATTGGCTACTAACATACCTATGTCTAGGACAAACTGGTTTGCTTAGAAGCCACAATGTTAGGACAAAGTCTGCCAAACAGCTATATCAATCCTTTGTAGAATTCAAACACAAGAAGAAATCAATCAGCAACCAATCTGAAGTAATTGGTGATCCCTTTAAATCGCTCTGGAGGATCTTCATGTACAAGGTTAAGAGAAATCATCAAATGGGGAAAGCTGAAAAGCAAAGTGGCAGTACTAGTATCATGATTTGGCACCACTATATACTTCCATCATTCCGTAAATGTCCTTCTAAAATCAACCTCAATTCAGAACCAGGTTGGAAAAGTTACACCCAAAAGTAAATGTTCTATGAGTCAAATCATCATCTGTGTCTTCATTTATTCAGACAGCTATAGCTTCTGACTTTCTTCCTTTTGGGAATTATATATTTGAACTATTTACCCTTTAAAAGTCATCCATTGCTCATTTACTGTTTTATTTCCCCACTTTTGCTTCCAAAATCTCTTTTCAACTCATGTGATATTTTCCCTCTAGTTGGTTATTTTCATGTATGATTGTTCCTCGTCCTTTCCTCTAACCACTCCCAATGATCAGTCAAGTGCTTTGTCTTTTTCCGAAGTTGTGACAGTATCTTTGATTAAAACTGCTTCCTCTTTTTATCCCCAGCTTATCTTCTAGTTTCCTAATTGATCAATGGAATGTGAAGCAACAATCCTATTCAGTCGTGAATATTGTTTTAAAGACATTACTAAAAATCAAATATGCATTAAAACAGAAATGGGATCTTTACTTACACTTCTCTTGAAGTGTCTGAGAAAGGAAAGCTGTCAGAATCCGAGTAGAGACACTGGAGTAACTATTTTCTGATCAGTTGCCAATTCATCTAAGCAGCATTCTTTGTGGTTTTTAACTTCATAACGATTGACACGCTTTTTCTAGGTTAACTGAACTTTCTTCAGATGAGGTTACGAATGCACGGTGAGACAATATAAATTGAATACAACAATTTCAAAGTGGATGTAGAAACAGAGCAATCTGGGGCATGCAGATAAATCGATGAGCTTGACTACTTAACAAATGTATTAAAAATGAATATGACCTTTGTATTTTTAACCCGCAATTTCAAAAAGAATGGAGAAATGAAAACTTGAAACGATGGACCAGTAGGGAGAATGCGAGTGTCTATTATTAAGGAAGCAGTCGAAGTGCAATTACAAATTAATAACAGAATTGGGCAGAGCAAATCAGAATTGATTTATGAAAAGGAAATCATGTCTGACAAATCCATTGAATTTTCTGAGCTTCTACCACACAAAATAGATAAAATTTCAAAAAGTTTCAGAGTTCCAAAGTCGAGTTTATTGTCATATGCACAAGTACATGTATGCACAGGTGCAATGAAAATCTTACTTGCAGCAGCATCACAAGCACATAGCATCATATCAGCAGCATTCACAAGAAAAACGTAAATTAAGCATAAATTATACACAATTTTTACAAGAAAGAACACAATTAGAACAGCAAAAAAACCAAGTCCATTTTAGTGCAAAGTGGTCATAGTATTGCCGAACTGTAGTGATTAGGATTGTGCCAGTTGGTTCAAGAACTGAATGGTTGAAAGGAAGTAGCTGTTCTTGAACCTGGTGATGTGTGACTTCAGGCTTCTGTACTTCCTGCCCAGTGGTAGTTGCGAAAAGATGGCATGAATGGCTCAGATGGTGGGGTTCTTTGATGATAGATGATATCTTCTTGAGGCAGCACCTCCTGTAGATACGACAAATGGTAGGGAGGGATGTGCCTGTGATGTACTGGGCAGAGTCCACTACTCTCTGCATCTTCTTATGTTCCTGTGCATTTTAATGGTACTGAAGAAGACAATACAGGTGTTCCCAAACAGGAAACCATAGATGAACCGGGAGATCCACTCCCTACTGAAGGAGAGAACTGCTGCACACAAATCTGGTGATCATGATCTGTACAAGAAATTGAGGTATGACCTTCAGAAAGCTATCAGGGATGCCAAGAGGCAATACCAACTCAAAATAGAGTCCCCGACCAGCTGCCAATTATGGCAGGGCTTACATGCCATAACAGACTACAAGACGAAGTCGGGCTGCATAGCTAACAACAGCGCATCCCTTCCTGATGAACTTAATGCATTCTATGTGCGTTTTGAACAAAAGGGAAGTGGATTGTCACAACAGACTACAAGACGAAGTCGGGCTGCATAGCTAACAACAGCGCATCCCTTCCTGATGAACTTAATGCATTCTATGTGCGTTTTGAACAAAAGGGAAGTGGATTGTCACCATCCACCCTGACAGCCACCAACGCAGCTGACCCTGTGATCACAGTGGAGGATGTAAGATCAGTCTTCCGGAGAGTGAACACGAGGAAAGCACCTGGCCCAGATGGTGCCCCGGGCCTTGTGCTCAGATCTTGTGCTGATCAGCTGGCAGAAGTATTTGCGGACATATTCAACCTCTCCCTGCTTCAATCTCAGGTTCCCTCCTGTTTTAAGAAGACCACTATCATTCCAGTACCAAAGAAAAGCAAGGGAACATGCCTCAATGACTACCGACCAATGGCTCTGACATCCACCATCATGAAGTGCTTTGAGAGCTTGGTCATGGCACGCATCAACTCCAACCTACCAGTCAACCTGGACCCATTACAATTAGCCTATCGGCGAAACAGGTCTACAGCGGATGCCATCTCCCTGGCCCTACACTCAGATCGGGAGCATCTGGACAGTAAAGACACATACGTTAGACTATTGTTTATTGACTACAGCTCTGCCTTCAATACAATAATTCCAAGCAAGCTTGTCACCAAGCTCCGAGACCTAGGACTCAACACCTCCCTCTGTAACTGGATCCTTGACTTTCTAACAAACAGACCGCAATCAGTGAGGATAGGCAGCAATACCTCCAGCACGATTATTCTCAACACTGGTGCCCCACAAGGCTGCGTCCTCAGCCCTCTACTCGACTCCCTATACACTCATGACTGTATGGCCAGATTCTACAAGTTTGCAGACGATACCACCATTGTAGGCCGTATCTCAAACAGCGATGAGTTGGAGTACAGGAAGGAGATAGAGAGCTTAGTGGAATGGTGTCATCACAACAACCTTGCCCTCAATGTCAACAAAAGAGCTGGTCAATGACTTCAGGAAAGGGGGCGGTGTACATGCACCTGTCTATATCAATGGTGCTGAGGTCGAGAGGGTTGAGAGCTTCAAGTTCCTGGGAGTGAACATCACCAACAGCCCGTCCTGGACAAATCATGTAGATGCCACGGCCAAGAAAGCTCACCAGCGCCTCTACTTCCTCAGGAGGCTAAAGAAATTTGGTTTGTCCCCTTTGACTCTCACCAACTTTTACCGATGCACCATAGGAAGCATCCTATCTGGATGTATCATGGCTTGGTACGGCAACTGCTCTGCCCAGGACCACAAGAAGCTGCAGAGAGTTGTGGACACAGCCCAGCGCATCACGGACACCAGCCTCCCCTCCTTGGACTCTGTGTTTATCTCTCGTTGTCTTGGTATAATCAAAGACCCCACCAACCCGGGACATTCTCTCTTCTCTCCTCTTCCATCGGGTAGAAGATACAGGAGCCTGAGGGCACATACCACCAGACTTAGGGACAGCTTCTACCCCACTGTGATAAGACTATTGAACAGTTCCATTATACAATGAGATGGATAATGACCTCACGATCTACCTTGCTGTGACCTTGCACCTATTGCACTGCACTTTCTCTGTAGCTGTGACACTTTACTCTGTACTGTTATTGTTTTTACCTGTACTACATCAATGCACTCTGTACTAACTCAATGCAACTGCACTGTGTAATGAATTCACCTGTACGATCAGTTTGTAAGACAAGCTTTTCACTGTACCTCGGTACAAATGACAATAATAAACCAATACCAATAATTGCCGTACCAGACAATGATGCAACCAGTCAGGATACTTTCAACAGTATATCTGTAGAAGTTTGTTAGACTGACTTTCAAAGAATGATATAACATAAAAGTTTTGTTTCACAGCACATTATGCACCAAAGAAGCCGAACCTCCTTAACCTTCGAAGAAAGTAAAGACACTGGTGTATTTTCCTTATGGTTGCATCTATGTGCTAGGCCCAGGACAGGTGATCCAATATGTACAGGGAGTAGAGCAGGGGGCGAAGCACCCAGCCTTGAGGTGCCCCTGTGTTGATGATCAGCGAGGAGGAGATGTTGTTACCAATCCTCACTGATTGTGGTCTGCCAATGAGGAAGTCAAGTATCCAGTTGCAGAGGGAGGTACAGAGCCCCAGGTCTTGAAGCTTGATGATGAGTTTGGATGGGATGATTGTGTTGAATGCCAAGCCGTAGTAGATGAATAGCAGCCTGATATACGAGTTCCTGTTGTCCAGATGGTCCAGAACAGAGTAAAGAGCCAGAAAAATAACATTTGCTTTAGTGTATCTGTTAGCGTAATGCTATTACAGCACCAGTGACCCGGGTTCAATTCCAGCCGCTGTCTGTAAGGAGTTTGGATATTCTCCCCATGACAGCATGGGTTTCCTCCGGGTGCTCTGCTTTCTTCCCACATTCCAAAGACGTATAGGTTAGGAAGTTGTGGGCATGCTATGTTGGCGCTGGAAGTGTGGCAACACTTGCGGGCTGCCCCAGAACACTCTACGCAAAGATGTATTTCACTGTGTGTTTCGATGTACATGTGACTCATAAAGATATCTTATCTTACCTACTGTGGCGGTAGGCAAATTGGAACGGATCCAGGTCATCTCTGAGGTTGAAGTTGATTTACACCATAACCAACCTCTCAAAGCACTTCATTACGGTGGATGTGAGCATTACTGGACAGTAGTCATTGAGGTATGTCACCATGCTCTTCTTGGGCACAAGATGCCTTTTTGAAGCAAGTGGGAACTTCAGACCGCAGAAGCAGGAGGTTGAATATGTCTGTAAATATTCCAGCCAGTTGGTTTGCACAGATCTTTAGTTCTTGGCCAGTCTGGACCAGTCACCTTTCGTGGATTTACCCTCTTGAAAGATGCCCGGACACCAACCTCAGAGACTGAAATTACAGGGTCATCTAGAGATGCGGGGGCTCGTGTGGGGAATAAAGGGGAACTAGTGGATGTGGTGTATAAGGTCTTTGAGTTTTCAGACCTGAAATATCGTGTACAACACCTATCTTGATGAATAGCAGAGAGGCTCAAAGGCGAATGGCTATTTATTCTAAACTTCTAGAGGATGTAGGCTCAGTCAGCTTAATCTCTTAACTAGCCTTGCATGCTTGGAATCAATCCAGTGAATCTTTATTGCACTCCCTCTATCACTTATAAGAGGCTTACCTGAGGAATGATAAACTGGTACCCTTGGCACCAATTCTGGACACCACATTTTAAAATAGTCACTGAATGGATGCAAAACAACTTTACTAAAATAATTTTAGTTATGCAAGGCTTCAGGTATGCAAAGGGACTAGAAAAGCTGGGATTGTTCTTCTTAAAGCTAAAAATATTAATGTAAGACTTACAGAGGTTCTCAAAGTCATTAAGAGTTCTAATAAAATAACTAGGCAGAAAGAACTATAATCAGGTTGTACAGATTTAAGGCAATCAGCAAGAAGAATTAAGGGCAAAATAAGGGCTCCGCAAAAAGAATGTTATATTTCTTTTTGAGCCCACAAGGATGGCGAAGCCAAATTTAATCATGTAGAAGAGCAATGAATAATTATTGGTACTGGCACTGGTTTATTGTAGCGAGATACAGTGAAAATCTTTGTTTACGTGCCATCCAGGCAGATCATGCCATATACAACTACACTGAGATAATAAAAAGAAAACAGAATGCAAAATATAGTGCTGCAGCTAAGAGAGAAAGTATAGTGCAGGTAAACAAATAAAGTGCAAAGGCTGTGATGAGATACATTGGGAGATCAAGAATTCTTCTTTTGCATGAGGGGTCCGTTCAAGAGTCTGATAACAGCGGGATAGAAGCTGTCCTTGAGTCTGGTGGTAGATGCTTTCAAGCTTTTGTATCTCCTGTCCTAATGAAGAGGGAAGAAGAGAGAGT
This sequence comes from Pristis pectinata, assembly GCF_009764475.1. Lineage (NCBI taxonomy): Eukaryota > Metazoa > Chordata > Chondrichthyes > Rhinopristiformes > Pristidae > Pristis > Pristis pectinata. Next base: position 93,175,464 of record NC_067409.1, on the reverse strand, counting down.
GACCAGGGTGGGAAGGGTCCTTGATTATTTGGTCCTCTGTTACTGAGGAAGCAGACAGTGTAGACAGAGTCAATGGAGGGGAGGATGGTTTGGGTGATGGACTGAGCTGCATTTTCAACTCTCTGCAATTTCCTGCCGCCTTGAGCAGAGCAGTTGTCATACCAAGCTGTGCAGGTCCAGACAGGATGCTTTCTATGGTGCATAACGTGCTGTGGAATAAAACCTTTATGTTGTATCATTCTATGAAAGTCACAAAAGTAGCAGAAAAACAAATAAAAAGTGCCATGGAAAAGCTGCCCTACTGCTTCAGGTTGCAATTCAGCACTGGGCCACCGGAAAGAAGTTGTGATAAAAATAACAAATGTATTTCCTCCCACTGCCTATCAAGCAAATTCATCGATGAATATTGTTTAAAATCACTTGCAATATGCACCAGTGTGACACAAGGCAAGGAACACACATCAACTGTTATCTTACAAAGGTTGTGCAATTTTCGATAACTGCGGTAAGTTTCAATATAAGCTGCGTTCAATGTTTACTTTTAAAAGATGTATTTAAAATATGTATTAAAAGATGCATTTAAAACTGTGACAGCCCTATTTTATTTCTTTTTAAATTTAAGTGAATGTGTCAAAACATGAAATAAATGCCATTAGGAATAACAAAATGCTAGTTTTGAGTTCACACAAATGTGAGTAATATTCGACCACAAAATTTGTTAAGAGTAAGAACTTATGATGTTATTTAATAAAATATTAGTTTAGATTTGATGAGTGAGTACATTGTGTTTGTCTGCTGGAAGGGGCCCCAGTCCATAACAAGTCTCTCTGTTTTATTTCAGGTCTATTCTGCAGATTCAGTTCCTGGTGCCCAACTATGGAACATTATGATTATGGATATTATGACTATAATGAAAGCAGCACATCTGTTAATGATGCAGAGACATTTTGTGATAATTCCAAAGTTACAGATTTTAAGGGAGTTTATATGCCCAGTTTATATGCAATCATATTTGTGGCAGGGCTTCTGGGCAATTCTTTGGTCATTGTGATAAAGGTCCTTTATGAGAAACTGAAGACCATAACAGATCTCTACATGATGAATCTAGCAATTGCTGATTTGATCCTACTTTGCACCCTGCCACTCTGGGCAGTTGATGCACAGATTGGATGGACTTTCGGAACTTTTATGTGCAAAGTTGTAAATGGCGTGTACACCGTCAACTTCTATAGTTGTGTATTTATACTTACCTGTGTGACCATTAATAGGTATCATGCCATTGTTCAAGCAACAAAAATGCTTCAATATAAAATAATACATGGTATGTTTATTTGTGGAGGAGTTTGGGTGCTTGCTATCATCCTGTCTCTTCCAGAATTTATATTAAGTGATACAAATGTTGATGACCCTGGTAAAATTACATGCCGTATGAACTATCCACCTAATTCAAAGATCTTCAAGGTAGGGGTCTGTGTAACGCAGATGGTGGTGGGATTTCTGATACCCTTTGTGACAATGATCATTTGCTACACGATCATTGCAAAAAAACTGCTCCAAGCTAAGGGGTTTCAGAAGCATAAATCATTAAAGATTATAGTTGCAGTTGTTACTGTATTTATGATTTGTGAACTCCCATTCAATATTGCACTTTTGCTGCAAACTCTACAGATTGTCAGTGAAGAAAGCAGGAGTTGTGAATACTATGCAAATATAAACTACGCAATTATTGTAACAGAGAGCATTGCCTATATACACTGCTGCCTTAATCCTATTCTGTATGTATTTATTGGAGTGAAGTTTAGAAACAACTTTTGGAAGATTTTAAAAGATGTTGGATGTATCAGTCAAAAACAATTACATGTGTATCTGAAAATTGAGTGTGAAACATCACAACAAAGATCATGTGTAAGTGAAACAACTGTGTCTCCTTTGTAAAGGATTCTGGAAATATCAGAATGTGTAATTGAAAGATATGGGAAATAGTTCCAGAATTCCTTAAGGATTTTCCTAGTCTCCTGTTCTAACTTCGAAAAGAAAAAATGTAAATTTCTAATTCTGATCTTTTCCTCTTCTATTTAGTATAGATTATAATCCCTTTGTTTCACACAGTATGAAAAATTGCTTACTGATGTAAGCCAACAGTAAGAAGCAGAGAAAATGATGAAATTGAAATGCAGATTTGATATTCTGAATCCACTGGAATGTAAAAAAGTAAAAAAAACTGCTTTTCTGCAAGTTGACCACATTCTCAGAATGCTTTATGAACTTAATTTTAAATTGAACTCTTAAGAATTCCTGAAGACGTACTGTTTTTCTCGAACTGTTTCCCTACAAATAAGACAGATGGCATGACTGGCTAGTTTGGGAAGATTACTAACTTAGGAAGAAGCAACCATAATCAGCAAATCGCTCAATACAAACAAGAACCAGTCTTCCAAGAACTATTTCAAAATGTAAACTACTGAACAGTAATCAGTTTTGAAATTAAAAGGAGAGCTGTGTAAACAAACAGACACAATTACCTACAGAAAGGTCAGGCTACCAGCTCACAGCGGGAAGCCATCAAAGAGATACGGTTTGGAAACTGACATGACCATTCAACATTCTCATCTGCCTTGGATAATGTACAGACAATAGAACAATGTTAATTGACTTACATCAAACGAGACATCACATATCTTCAGCCAAGATTTTGTGCATCATTGTGACACAGTCAAGGAAAGTTACTGACCGGTTATGATACTTCTGCACATTAAACATGGACAGAGGAATATTTGTTTCGTCAATCAATAATTGTGTATTTTTGGACACAGAGAGCCATCCCTCAAAACTGTGATAATAGTATGCTTTGAGTGTCTGGGGTTTTGAGCTCAGAAGCTTTTAGACCATCCAGGTAAATTCTTTTGTCCTAACAAAGATGCTTGAATATTCCGAGGTGTCTTGTCAGTTGAGATGTACTCCTATTGTAAATATGTAATTCTACTGACCACTTAACTAGACCTGAAATATTGAAGTAAACTGTGGAATTATAACTTTAGAAATTGTATTGAATTGTCTGCTGTTATCTTTGTTCTTAAAGAGTGCAAAAAGTCAATGTACTTTGAGTTCAGAGAGATTATATTGAGAGATTCTTCCAGAAGATCCTTTCATCAGGTCTCCTCCTGAAAGTCAGTTTGTATAAACTAAAGACCTTCTACACGTACAGCTCCAGACTCTGAGTGGCTCATTCAAAGTCATAACATTCCACATGAACAAAGGAAGGTCAGAGCAACTTTAGACAAATATCAGACTTTGTAAGGATATTAGGATATAGCATTTCTGGTACTTTGTGTGCCAAATAAAACGTTCACCAGGATAGGTCAAATGACGATTTAGCAGCTCAACAGAAGTGAATGCTATCATGCTAAAACAAATGGAATGTGTTGCCATGCGTAGTATACAGTATATTTAGCTGATATTTAGTGCAGGGATATTTAGCTTACTTGTATAGGAGTATGACTGGCAAGGGAACCACAGATAGGTCTGATTCCCTGTACACATTGCTGATCATTGAGTGAGTAGAACTTAAACGTTTCTGTAACATGCTTTGTTGAAAATAAATCATATTGTTTGATTTAACTGAGCTATTGCCCTCTGCTGCAGGCACAGAGGAAAATATGAGGTCTGGGGCAGATCAGCCATGATTATATTGTATGGCAGGGCAGACTCAGGGTCTTATGTCTTATGACCATCCTGTTGTGTACAAATGACAAATATGGTCTGCTGTAAATGAAAATGTTAGTGAAAATTGTCAGTCAGTCAAGACTGTGGTCCTTCAGTTGTGAAATGGAAAAAAAAATGGAAAAATCTGTTCTATATGGGTGTGACACAATGCTGCAAATTGAGAAAGGTAGCCATATATTGAACAATTCCATCACAGACTCAATGGCCACCAACTCAGCCCTCTCCCTGTTGACTGACTGAAACTGGACCTGATTGTATGAAACTTCAGTGTTATATTTGAGCCTGAAATAAACATTGGAGCATGTATTAGTATCATTATGTAGAACAGAAATTTTCTCTACTGTTATATTGCCTGTTTCTGCTCCACCCTAAGCTAATCCATTGCTAAACCTTCATCTATGGCCTGCGTACCTCTAGATTTGGCTATTCCAACACATTCCTGGCTGGCCTCCATCACTTTACTCTTCACAAACTGGAATTCATACAGAACTCTGCTATTGGTGTTCTTAGTTGCCTCAAGCCATCTATTTCTTTGCTCCTTACTGACCTTCATTGGGTCCTAGTTAAGCAAAGCCTCCAGATTAAAATTCACCTACTAGTTCTCAAATCCGTCCATGGTCTGCTCTTGATCGTCCTTTTCATTTCACTGTTCCTCCTGTTTATCGCTCCATCGGCTGCTATGCCTTGTTTCCAAAGCCCAAGTTCTTGGACTGTCATCCTATATCTCGCCGCTTTTCTATTTTTCTTTTTTATGCTCCTTAAAACCTACTTGTTTGACAAAGCTGTTGATCATCTGTCCCTAACATGTGGCTCAGTTATGATGTTTGTTTGATGACAGCCTGTGAAACATCTCAACATATTTTACTATATTAAAGCTGCTATATAAATACAAATACGGCGTTGTACTTATGCCGCTTGTGTAAAACTTTAACCAGTAAATTCAAACCAAGTTAAACATTTTCAAAATTGTCAACTAAATCACCGAGGGTATAGCTAAATGCGTGCAATACTGTGGGCCATAGCGTGCATTACAGATATCCTACTATGAAGGATAACAAGGGCTTATCAGGAATGGATTAGTGGAAAATAACAGATGTCAATGTACAACAATGGAAAGGTGAGAAAAAGAGTCTTTACTACAGACGAAACTATAATGCTGAATTTTCAGTTGTGATCTTCAAACGTCTGCCCCGAGTTGGCACAAATCCAACAGAGTGATCAAGCATCTCTTAATACCAGAGATATTTATATACAACACAATGAATTGTCGACATCAACTGTGGGAGTACAGAGATTTGACTAGATCGTAAACTTATCTGGGCTGTGGGTCATTACAGGTCTGAGGGTCTCTACACTATCAACTGCTTTTTATTTGTGGATATTAGTTACAGGACATACTCTCATTTGTATCATCAGTCGTTTTACTAAGTGTGAGATCACGATTCACTTTGTAAGCAGCTTTCTGTCTTCTTCACATGCTTATTTGCCCACTTATAAACAGCATCTGACAATCTTTTGCAGTCAATGGATTAGCTGAGGATCTGCTTTACTCGCAAGTTCAACCATCAGATTTTCAGGTGAGAAATATTGTATAGAGTTGAAAATTAGTCTCTCTTCTAAAAATCATCAATGAAGTAAAAAGTTTTAAAATAGGAATTATATAATTGCCTGAAAGAGAGTGTCTGGGTTTAGAAGTGAAGATTAGATTAGGAAACCTTGTGGGGATAAATGCAAACAAACTCAATGAGCTGCATGGCCTGTTCCTGTGAAAAATATTCTTCTGCTTTCAACATCTCATGGCAATTCTTATCCAAGATAAAGACAATCCTGATTTGTAAATACATTCCTGTTTCTTCATTTTTGCTGGTTTAAAATCCTGCTACTCCATATCCAAAGAATAAGATTTCTGCAGCTGGGATATGGTCTTGTGCTAATCTATCCAGATCGATTTGAATTCGCTTCTAATAGGGTAATAGCACAGCGAAATTCTTCAAACATTCCCAAACCCTAAGTGGTATTTCCCACAGTGTACCACTGAATGCAAATGGAGGTGGAAGAGAAATGCAGAAAGGAATAATGAAGAATGCAGTATTTAATGCAGCATTTAAAATGAATGTTCCTTGTTAGATTTTCCCAAGCAATGCCACTGCTCTGTATACAACCAAGAGAGACCCTATGAGGGCTTTACTGAGGAGACAGACATTGGGGCAATCTATCCATTGTCAACTACATGAGGACTTGCAATAACACTCATCACCCTTCAGGGCTCTTTATGTGGCTATGAGATTGACCATTGTATTCTACTGTTCTGCCACAAGCTCCTTACAGACAGTTCAAGCTTAGGTCTATTGTTGTCATAGGCATACACACACAGGGTAAAAATGCCATGAAAATTAGCTTTTTATAGCAGCAGCACAGTACATTACAAGACGAGGACAAACATAAGTTAGCATAAACAAATTTACATAAATTATATATAATTATACATATGCAAAATAAACAAAATAAACATGATGACACTAGTACAAGATTGAGCAAGAGAAAAAAATATATGTCCAAGGTAGTGTTAAGGTTTTCCAGGATGGTTCAAGAACCTGATGGCAGTGGGGAGGAAGCTGTCGTTGAACCTTGAGGTGTGGGTCCTATATCTTCTGCCCGATGGCAGCATTTAGAAGAGGGCATGGCACGGATGGTGGGGATCCCCAATGCCACCTTCCTGAGATACCACTTCTTATAAATGTCCTCGATGGTGGGGAAAGCTGTACCCGTGATGGAACTTGCTGAGTCCACTACTCTCTGTAGCCTCTTACGTTCCTGTGCATTGGAGTTTCCATACCAGGCCGTGATGCAACCATTCAGAATGCTTTCCACTGTACATCTGTCAGAGTCTTTGATGACATGCCAAATCTCCTTAAACTTCTAAGAAAGTAGAGATGCTAGCACACCTTCTTCGTGATGGTGGTAACACAGCCACAAATGCTGTATTACTGTGTTGCTGGCTTCTATCACTGTGAAATTGTCTATTCTGAGGAAAAATATGATTCGCAGAAGACTATGATTCAGGAACACCAGCCAGTTAGGACAACTAACAATGTTATTTCCTATTGCGAAAGGAACAAAGTACAAAGGGAGGGAGGTTGTGCTTCAGTTCTGTACACTGTTGGTGAGACCTCATCTGAAACAACTGTGTGCTGTGAATGAAAATTTTAAAAAATGGCAGATGCTGCAAATCTGAAATAAAAGAAGAAAATTCCAGAAACACTCAGCAGGTCAGGCATTTATTCATGGCAGAAGTCCTGAACTTCTGTCATAGATAGTAATCTTGCCAAGTGGTCAAAGCTGCAGTAGATGATCACTACATGGAATCACATCCATGTCCAAGACAAGCATGAAGAAAACTAATGATGGCTTAAAGAATCAATGGTGCTGCTTCAAACAGTATGGAAGATCTCATTAGTACTGTAGCCTGCTGTGTCCATCACAACTCAGAGCTTTTTGAAAGAATTGGCATGGCAGCATAGCCTCACTAGAGGTAATTCCATTTGGACGAGAAAGCTATATTGGCTTATACACAAATAGCAAAGGAGCATGTATCATTACTAAAGTCCTTTCATGTGTAAGGGGTACCCAAACTACAACATAACAACAGGTCAACCTATTTTGCCTCTACAGAATCGCATCAATAATCATAACTTGATATTAGCATTAACTTACCCTTTCTGAAATTCACGTACAACAGTCATCTATTGTAGGGTTTGAACAAGCTTCAGCAGAAGTGGCCCACATTAACGTTCTATTTTGAGTTTTTATAGCCAGTTGATGAGGTCCCTCCATAATATGTAAACTCAGAGCAGAAATTTACAATTTGGCTTAATGACTGCACCTTACCATATACAGGTCCTCCCCAGATTATGAATGGCCAATTTATGGACAGCTCATACATACAAGCAAGTGTCTGGGAGATCAGCGGGACAGATATGCCAGCTGTTGTGGGGCTACAGGCATCTTCTGCCACCTGGGAACTTGGTTTGTGGCTGCACTTCCAACTTGCAAATTGTCCAGGTTACAAACAGTTCACAGGAACAGAACCCTGCCATAAGCTGGGGAGGACCTGTACATAGTTCAGTGATGCCTCGCATGTTCAATAAAAAGGCACAACTCTATGTTATATAGAAGCTCAATGGTTAGATCTTTAACCAAATCTTTTTTTTGGATCATAATTTGTGGTGTTGGCTCTTGGCATTCAGACCACTTGGCAAAAGTTCAGTACTAAGTAACCAGAAACATTTCCTTTACTCAAGTTTACTTGGTGCCTATGTAATACTCTCACGAAGTGGAAATTGGTGTCAATCTTGATCAACATAAATGTCATTATTATGCTAATACACAATCTGTATTAATGTAAGAACTAAACTGCAATCTCACATACTTGTTTGTTGTTCTTTATTTCAATTCTAAATACAACAATGCATCTTTTACCCCTTATTCTAGATGCCTTTTTCTATTGGATAGCATCTGTTGCTATCTACACTCTTTCACTGGTCTTCTAATAAAAGTACATTGTACCCTCTCTGAAGCCTCAGCATCCTTTTTACACTGTGGAGTCTATCACTGCTCTCATTATTTCCTCAAGATTTTACCTCAATAGGAAGAATAATCTGAGCAGGTACTTTCCTTGTTCCATTTTATCTGAACCTCTGACATTAAGTATCAGAACAGAATCTGGAATCTAAATCAACACATTAGGGTAAAACGAGTAATGTATTAACTGATTCTTCAGCTCTTCAAACCTGAACAAACCAATGTCAACAGTATGCCTTACACTACTGTAAGATTATTTCATAATTACAGTAAGTCAAAATGCAAAAAAAAATCACGAATGAGTTTCAAGAAGCATGCCATTTATGTTACAAATTTAATTTACGCAATTTAAATGCCAAAGTATGAACTAATAACTAGAGCAACCAGAGAACAGTATATGACTAAGAAAAAGATGCAGCACCAGATAAAAAAACCTAACACCTACTGAAGTAGGACTATTCATATCACACTGCGTACGTAGTCACAAACCACAAAATTTGACAGAAGATCAGGTTGTTCTCTTTAGAGCAGGGATACTCAAGGAGAGATTTCAGAATCATATTAAGTATTTGTGCAATGAAGTGCAAAAGAGGAATTGTTTCCACCAAGAGAAGCAATGATGGCCAGAGGAGAAGATTAATTTGCAAGAGAATTTGAGATAAGATGGAAAATCATTGAGCAGGGGGACAGAGAGGAAAATGAAGGTGTCATCAAATGAAAATTCATGCCATGCACACATTTGTAAAGTCTTTTCTAAGAAGCAAACAAGTGATTCAGTTAGAATAAGATGATGGTACAGGAATCATGAATCAGAAATTTTTCTCTATATGCCTCATCTGACACAGTCTTACAAGAGGTTTTGCTGGCAGCAGCAGAGCATGACAACAGCATTCTAAGTGTTTGTTGCTTCCTGTAGGGCATTTTAACTATTAAACCAACCCAGTCTTCACTCACATAATATGAACTAAATGCCAGGATGGCCCAATTACCAGCACTACTTAAAGCAAGCGCCTGGTATTGAGAGATAGGTACAAAGATCTTTTCATTTCCAGCCACTACTTTATTGGTAATTTCACTCTGAAAAACTCACTTTACTTACTCAGGGAAATATTGTGTTGACCTTGCATTGATCCTTATCAGAAGGGCTTGATAGCAATAATTTATGATTTAATTATGAAAATATGTCTAGAATCATCAGACAAAATTAAGAATGAATGGGAAAGTGAACTCTAGACATCTATACCTATAGAGACTTGGAAGAAAATTCTTCATTTAGTCAATACATCTTCAATGTGTGCCAGACACTCGTTGATACAGTTTAAGGGAGTTCGCAGGACCCATATGTCCAAAGATAAGTTAGCTCGTTTCTATAACCATATAAATCCTGTATGTGATAGATGTAAATCGAATGTGGCTTCTTTGACACATATGTTTTGGTCCTGTCCTCTTTTGGAAAAATATTGGAAAGACATTTTTAACATTATTTCAAACGTATTGAAGATTGATTTACAACCTCACCCTATCACAGCAATTTTTGGATTACGAAGGATAGAGTCTGGCCATTTATCTCCTTCTGCTAACCGTATGATTGCTTTTGTTACATTAATGGCCAAACGATCCATTTTGTTTAAATGGAAGGATCCAATACCCCCTACTACTTTTCAATGGTTTTCTCAAACTATATCATGTTTAAACTTGGAAAAAATTAGGAGTGGTACTGTTGATCCTTCGCTTAAATTTGAAGATATTTGGAGTCCATTTATTCAATATTTTCACATGATGTAGATCCCCTTTCAATACCTTTCCAACTTGGAGGAACGGACTTGACAACATAATATTGCTCTGTTTCTACTGAGAAATTTTAGCCCAGTTATTTTTTTCCTTTTTTTTCTTTTTTTTTGTTGTTTGTTTTTCTTCTGAAAAGTTTTTTTTTGTTTAGTTTATATTGTTTATAATTTTTTTATTGATTTGTTTTTTTTTAAATTTATATAATAAATTTTTTTCTTTCGTTTCTTTTATAGTATATTCATTTACTAAGACATCGTTGGATCTACAGATTTTTTTTATATTTTATTGTTCTTTATGATTATATATGCTATGATTGTTATCCTGATCTCTTGGTATTACATGTATAAATATTGATGCAAATATCAATCTGTATTAATTTGAAAACTAATAAAAAGATTGAAAAAGAAAGAAAGACCTTGCATTGTCTGACTGGAGACTAGGAATCAGATGAGAGTCAGCAGTAAAAAAAGAGACCACAAATCGTGTCATGGACAAAAATAAATGATTATTCAGACTTGTTGAAGCCTTTACAGCTGGCAGTTTATGTGTTTGTTCTGTGTGAAACCTAAGATAAAATATCTTATTTTTGTTTAAAGAATATGCCACGAAGCCATAGCTTTTAGCCGCAAATTGGGAATATGGAAACATACATGCAGGAGTCTTAGAAATAAAAAGAATAGAAATAGATTAAGTACATAGCAATTTACATTTCAGCATGAACAAAAAGTTAGAAAAGCTTTGTAAAGAAAAAGTTACTGAGGTTGAAACAGCAGCAGTTAAAAGGAGGTAAGAATTTACAAGTTGGGTTAAATCTGTGGCAAATGGAACATTTGGTAACTTCCTTCACATGGAGTCACACAGCATGGAAACAGGCCCATCAGCCCACTGAATCTGCACCACCTACCAATCCCCCACTTACATTATTCCCTTTATATTCTCCCCTCAATTCCCACCACTCACTTACACACTAGGGGCTATTTACTGCAGTCAACTAACCTACCAACCTGCTTGTCTTTGAAACGTAGGTAAAACCTGAGCACCCGGGGGGGGCCATGTAATGAAAGGGAGAATGTGAAAATTCCACACAGACAGCGGTGAAGATTGAACCCGAGTTGCTGGAGCTGTGAGACAATGCCTCTGGTAGTTTTGCCACCTGCTCTATAATGGTCTGTCCAAGCTTGACATGGTGTTCAGCTCTGCTTCCTTTTCTTTGCCTCCCAATCTACTTCATTGACAAGGTTTTGCATCACATTTTATTTCCTGTAATTTCCTCCAGCCTCTGACATTCATTTGTGTTAAGAACTTTCACTGAGATATTAGTCTTGTCAGTTTCTCCATTTCCTTCAGTAAATATTTCTCTTTGAAATTGTGGTCCGTTCACTTAATGGAATCATGGGAGTTCATTTCAGGGATGGAATAACCCAGGCATTATCATCAAATCTACTGACATTGTGTGCATTTTTTAATAAGATGAAAAAATCTTTACCTCATCAAGATTGAACACTGTCTCTCCTACAAATTCCATCTCCCCTATGCCATGAACCATATACAGCCACTTATCTCCTCAAAACAATGTTCCTGTGATGTTCTCCAATCTCATCGTTCCACGACTGGGATTAGACAATAATCTTTCTTTGGTAATCTGGTTAAAAGTGTGAGTTTCCACTGATGATTACGCAATGATGATTTATTTGCATGACTGCATGCAACCAAACCTAGACAACAATCAATGCACTCATGCCACACAAGTGCCAATGTTGAAGGTCTCAAGGATCGTTGAAGGTCTCAAAGATAGGGCCTTAAAGACAATGTGATGGTTCCCAACCAACAGAGTCAGTGGAGTGACCACAGTGTCCAGACTGCCTTGAAATCCACCATGAACAGTACCTGTGAAGAGACTCTTTACTCTTTTGCCAGAAAACACCAGAATTGGTTTGATTACAATGGCAAGGAGATCTAAAAGTTTATCACCTGCTAAAACAAGGCTTTCTTGGATTGGGAGCTGCACCACACAAGGGAGGAGAAAATAAAAAGCTGTACTGGCACCTGAAAGATGAGGTCCAATAGAAAATGTGACCTGAAGAACAGAAGGTAGATAGAAAAAGCTCAGGAGGTCCATCAACCATGGCATATGCAGATTCTTCAGTGCAGTCACAGCCATTCACGGTTGAAACAACCAAGAGTCCTTCCCACCCAGAGCCAAGAGCAGAACTTATCATTGACAGAGAAGCTGTCAGTGTCTGCAGGAACACAGAACTATTCAACTGTGACTCCATCCCTGAAATGAGCTCTCATGATTCCACAACAAATTATCTGGTGCAGGTAGACAGCCATCTCCGTCCAACAAGAAATCTAAAAGGCCAAGTGGCAACTGACGAACAAAAGGCCTCAGCAGCAGACAGTATCCCTAAGCCTGGCAGAGTGGAACTCCAAAGCCTGTGCCACAGAGAAAGACATCACAGGCTCCTCCTCAACCATCTGCTCCCAGTTATGCTTTATCAATCGGCAGGGACTGTGAAACATCATCCTCAAATTTGGCTGCCCACCCTAATTCTTATTCATTCTATGTCTGCTTCATGGTGCTATGAAAGTTTTGATCTTAAACGATGGTTTACTATTTCAGCAGTGCAGACTGGTGTCACTGCAAGGTTGTGTCATCACCCCACACTTCTCTCAATCTTTCTTGCTGCAATCTTGCTCCTATCTTGCTCCTTACCACAGAAAAAACTTTCCATTGGTGTGGGAGCTATTCTACAGAGCCTACAGGAAACAAGTCAACCTACATCACATCAGTCGTCCCACTGAAATATACAGACAAGGTATGTGTAAGTGTGTGTTCAGAGGCCAAGTTCCAAGTCACTGTCAACTCATTCACTGAGACTAATGGAAAATAGGCCTTATATTAAACCACAAATCAAATATCTACCATAGACCTGTCTCCAGATGGTTAATGAGAAAGGGTCCATGAAAAGACCCTTGAAAACATAGATTGTTTTCCATAATGCAGGAGACACCTTTCAGCAATTGCAAGCCTCAATCTTGTAATTCACTACCTCATTCAACTGCGCAAGTACAAACCATGGGAGACCAGCAAAAGTGTCTTTGAAGATCAAATCCTCAAATCCAGCATGATACTCATGGCTTATTGGACAGCAGTGATCCTTTACTTCCTATATGCTTCTGAGACATAGACTAACTACACAAGGTATCCCACAGCAATGGAGTGAGACCACCAACACTGCCCCTCAAAAGAGCTCCAAATACACAGGCAAGATAATCAAAACAACATCAGCGTCCTTTCTCAAGTCAAATTTCCAGCATTGAGACACTAATGACACTAATAAGCCTGAAGACCCATACTCAACATTTCAGGAACAGCTTCTTCCCCTCCGCCATCAGATCTCTGAACGGTCCATGAACTCATGAACACTACCTCGTTATTCCTCTTTTGCACTATTATTTATTTTTGTATCTTATAGCAATGTTTATCTCTTTATGATTGGCTCTGTACTGCTGCTGCAAAACAAAAATTTCATGACATATGTCAGTGATAATAAACCTGATTCTTATTCCAATTACACTCCATTGGGCAGGCCACATCATACATATGCCCGATACCAGACTTCCGAAACAGACACTATATCCCAAGCTTTGCCACAGTAACACATTATTAGGTGGACAGATTCAAAGATATTCTCAAAGTCTTCATTAAAAAGTGTCACATCCCCACTCATTATGGGAATCTCTGGTCCATGAGTGCTCAAGGATGGCACTGAGAAATTTGTGCCCACGTTGCGACCACGTGGAAACCCAGCATAAAAGGCAGAAGGAGAGTATCACTCCCAAGCTATTCACCCATTCATCTGTCAGGTTCCACCTATGGCAGAAACTGCAGGCCACCTCAGAGTCCACAGACGTAGTAGAAGCAAGTTATTCTTAATCATAAGATACTCCCTAAAAACATGGGCTTAGGGAATGATCAATCCAACAAGGGAGAATCAAACCACTTCATGTTTAAACTCAATGGCAGTATAATCACCATGCCCTCCACTATCAACGTCCTGAGGTTCATCATTAACCAAAAGGTCAACCACATAAATGCAGTATCTGCAAGAGCAGGTGAAGCTGGATATCACTGACAGCTCCCTATGGTCTTTCCACCATCTACAAGGTATGAATCAGGGTGGTGACCCATTTGCCTGGATAATATTAAGAACACTTAAAAAGCTGAAAGCAACCCTGGACAAAGCAGCCTCGCAAGCACATGGAAACACAGAACACCTGCAGGTTTCCCAATAAATCGCACACCATCCTTACTTGGAAATATATCACCACTCCTCCATCGTGATTGTGTCTAAATCATGGAAACCACCAACCTACCAATCATGGAGAGGTACCTTCACCAAAAGGACTGCAGCATTTCAAGGTGGCAGCTCACCACCACTTCCTCAAGGTAAGTTTGGAATTGCAGAACACCAGGGTCCAACTTCCAGTGGTGTTTCTTGCACTACTTCTGGTACTTGCGTAGCTCTCATTGTAGTGGCAATCAGGAGCCAGGGAAGTAAAGGGTAGCGATCTTCAAGGATCTACTCCTCCTGAAAATACTGGGTATAGAAACATCTGGAAATTCAGTTCCCCAAGATTGGATAAAACATCTGTACTTCCTGAAAAAAGGGCATTCAGCATCAGGAAAATCCTCTTAAGTTTCACAACCATCTGTCTGCTAAGGGACTGGAAACTTTTCCTATTGGTGGTAATCGGAATCAGAATGGTGATTTATGATGAATCACGTTGGTAATTAGGAATCAGAACTCTTATGAGCACAGGAGCAGACAATGGCTGGCTATACTTCTGAAAAGCCAGCAACATTGTCAAATCCAAGAGCCCAAGATGTCACCTGCTCCTCACTGAAACTGAAATAGACAGTCTCCTCTGTGTAAACACAGGGCCGGTGACTTGTCCAATGCTACTGCATGCAACAATTGTCAGAGATCAGCTGTAACCACGTGGAAAGATCCTATGGCAAGAAAGCTGAAAGTCAAAGTGATCTTGACCTCCACGGAGAGACTAGTACAAAGCAAATATCTTGCCGTGGTATTTCCCCAGTCTCTGTAATGACAGCCTTGGAAAATCTGTGTACATAAGTACTTTAACACAAAAATCTACAGACGCTGAAAAGTTTAAATGAAAATAGAAAACTCTAGAAATACTGAGCAGGTCAAGCAACACCTGGAGGGAAAGAAACAGAGTTAAACTACAGGTTGATGACCTTCCATCGGACAATATAAAATGTCCCAGGATTTTTAGAACAGAACGATCAGATAAAAGCTTTGAAACTAAACAAAAGAAAATGGCATGAGGATACATGACCAAAGTTCCCTTAAACATGTGATCTCCAGGACATCACTGCAGGAGTTTGTCACGACAATGTCCTAGGTCCTGGTCTCTCCAGCTACTTCACAATAGATCTTTCTTCCATCATTAGGTCAGAAAGGAGGATGTTCACTGGTGATTACATAATGTTCAATTTCATTTGCAGCTCCACAGCAAATGAAGTAATCCATGCCTGTATGCAGTAGGACCTACACAACATTCAGGCATGAGCTGATGAGTGGCAAATAGCATTCACACAAGTGCCAGATAACAACCATCTCAATCAAGAGAGGGACTAATCACCCTGCAACGATATTCAATAGTATTACCATCACCATGTCCTCCACCATCAACACCCTGCTGCAATGATCTGCCACATAAATACTGTGCCTATTAGTGAAGGTCTGAAGCTTTGAATTCTGCAGAAAGTGATTCAACTTCTGACACCCCACAGTCTTTTGACCATCCATATGGCATACGTCAGAAGTATGATGGAATATTCTCCACTTGCGCAATTGAGTACAGCACCTGCAAGATCAACAGCACCTAGAAGATCAAACATATCCAGGTCAAAGCAGTCTGCTTTATCAATACCCCATCTATTACCCTAAACATTCCCTCCATCACTGACTCACAGTAGCCGTAGTGTGGACCATACACAAATGCTCTAAAGTTACTCATCGAGGCATTTCTGACAGCACCTCCCAAATCAACAAATGCCATCAAGAAGGATAATGATTTCAGGCACATGGAAATACCATTAACTGTGGATTCCCCTCGAACTCATAATGATCATTGTCTGACACCTTCCTTGCTTGTAAATCTACTGCTGTTTCTTTATTATTGCTGGATCTAAATCCTGGAACTCCTTTTTCAACAGTACTGCAGGTATGTCTTCACCAGAAGGACTGCAATAGTTCAAAAAGGTGGTACACCACCATCTGGTCATGATCAATAAATGCTGGCCTTGTTGAGATCCCGAAAAATAAATAAGTAAATAAATTTCAGACATGTTTTAAGGGTTTGTTTCTTAAAGCACAAGAATGCAGAGTTTGCAGAAAAGTTCAGGGTGAAGCCCATCGTGACAGCAAAAGGGCAATTCCGTGTGAAGTCAGACACAATCAGACACATAACAGCTGTGGCAGGGTTTGCATGCCATTACTTCCTATAAGGCGAAACCTAACAGCATAAATGGCAGTGATGTTTCACTCCCTGATGAGCTCAACACCTTTTATGCACGCTTTGAAAGAGAGAATAACACTACACCTGTGCGAATCCCCACAGCATCTGGCGACCCTGTGATCTCTGTCTTGGAGGCCGACATCAGAACATCCTTCAAGAGGGTGAACCCTCGCAAAGCGTCAGGCCCCGATAGTGTACCTAGGAGGGTACTAAAAATATGTGCCGACCAACTGGCTGGAGTGTTCAAAGACATCTTCAACCTCTCACTGCTGCAGTCGGAAGTTCCCACCTGCTTCAAAAGGGTATCAATCACACCGGTGCCCAAGAAGAGCAGGGTGAGCTGCCTCAACGCCCTGTAGCACTCACACCTACCATGATGAAGTGTTTTGAGAGGTTAATCATGGCTGGAATTAACTCCTACCTGAAAAAGGACCTGGATCGCTGCAATTTGCCTACTGCTACAACTGGTCTACAATGGACACAATCTCACTGGCTCTCCACTTGGCTTTGGAGCACCTAGGCAACAGCAAAACATACATCAGACTGCTATTTATCGATTACAGCTCGGCATTCAACACCATCATCCCCTCAGTACTAATCAACACGCTTCAAAACCTGGGCCTCTGTACTTCCCTCTGCAACTGGATCCACGACTTCCTTATTGGGAGATCACAGTCAGTGCGTATCGGTAGTAACATCTCCTCCTCGCTGACAATCAATACCGGCGGCACCTCAGGGATGTGTGCTTAGCCCACTACTCTATCTACACTCATGTGGCTTAGCACAGCTCAAATGCCATCGATAATACCACTGTTGTCGGCAGAATTTCAGATGGCGATGGGGAGGCATACAGGAGTGAGATAGATTGGCGGATTGAGTGGTGTCGCAACAACCTCACACTCAACGTCAGCAAGACAATGGAATTGATTTTGGACTTCAGGAATGGGAAGTCGGGAGAACACACACCAGTCTTCATTGAGGGGTCAGCATTGGAAAGGGTGAGCAGCTTCAGGTTCCTGGGTGTCAACATCTCAGAGAGTCTATCTTGGGCCCAACACATTGATGCAATCACAAAGAAGGCACGCCAGTGGCTCTACTTCATTAAGAGTTTGAGGAGATCTGGTATGTCACCAAAGACTCTTGCAAATTTCTATAGATGTACAGTGGAGAGCATTCTGACTGGTTTCATCACCGTCTGGTATGGAGGCTCCAATGCGCAGGATCAAAAGAGGCTGCAAAGGGTTGTAGACTCAGCCAGCTCCATCATGAACACAACCGCCCCCGCCATTGAGGACATCTTCAAAAGACGGTGCTTCAAGAAGGCGGCATCCATCATTAAGGACCCTCACCACCCGGGACATGCCCTCTTCACATTACTACTATTGGGGAGTCTGAAGACCCACACTCAACGATTCAGGAACAGCTTCCCGTCCGCCATCAGATTTCTGAACGATCCATGAACCCATGAACACTACCTCGTTATTCCTCTTTTGCACCATTTATTTATTTTTGTAACTTATAGTAATTTTTATGTCTTTATGTCTTGCACTGTACTGTTGTCGCAAAACAACAAATTTCATGACATATGTCAGTGATAATAAATCTGATTCTGAATCTGAATTTCAAATTTAGGCCTAGATAGTTGAAAGTAATGATGGATGAAAAGAAGTAGGGGAATGAGCCAAAGAGCAAGAATTACAAGAACACAGATTTCTCAGAAAATTTATGCCAGTGGAGGCTACAGTGAGTTGAGGGTTTCATTAACCAGAGCCAGGCAATATCAGAGGTAGTAGTAATATGGAATAAGAATATCTTGTCATCAAACATGGGGTAGGAGAAATCTCCTGGTACATGCAACAATTTTTAACAGATTCTGAAAGTGAGCAGATCTACAAAAATATCTGAACTTTCACACCATCAAATTTTAAAGGTCTTTGTTTGCAAAGTTGATAGGAAAATACTGAAAAACCCTCAACTCAGTCAAAAGAAGAGATCAGCTGGGAACAAACTCGTAACCAATAAAGTGAAAATTCATTACATGAGAAAACATTTAAGCTAATGGGAATTAATCAACTGTCTAACACAGTTTCAGCTTAAACACAGTGCTGAGCTCGATGCTGTAGTCAAATTGATTTTCGGGGGACAGGCGTCCATATGTTTTCTGGTGCTTTTGTACCTGCCAATCAAAGTCCCTCACACTTAGCTTTTACAAATCTATCTGCTCA